>NC_004318.2:852500-1022500 GCF_000002765.6 Plasmodium falciparum 3D7 | reverse complement strand
ATGACTTCTCTCATCGTTCGTAAAACGTTAGATAAAAAATGTTAATATAAAATAAAATAAATAAATATAAAAATATGTAGGTCTATGTTTGTACCTATATTAAATAAATATGTAAATAAATATACATATATATATATATATATATATATATATTTATTTATTTATATATATATATTATATTATCCAAAGCCATATATATATATATATATAAAAAATACATATAAACTTATATAAAATATATTTTTACAAACTCATTATAATTATAAATTAAAATATCATATACATATATATATATTATTTTCATTATGAAATTACTTTCTTATATTAAAGCAAGAAAAACTTCAATCAATCTGTTTCTTTTATGTCTTCTTTATAAAGATATAATAATATATATCATAAAGAAAAAATATAATTATATATAAAAATAAAAATATAAACACATATATATAATATATTTATTTTTATTTTGTTATTTTCTTTCTTTTTTTATATTTTTTAAAAAAATTGAAACTTTTATATTTCATACAATGGCATTTCTGTTTCTTTACATATTAACATATATATATTACTATTTTTGTAAATATAAGCCACATATTAAAAGAAAAAAAAATAATCAAATAATATAATATATCAAGAAAAAAGAAAAAGAAAATAAATATAACTTGAATATGTAAATATATAATGTTATATTCTGTACTTTTTAATATGTTGAAATTATAGGAAAAAAATATAAAACGAGTACATATATAATAAGCAAAGAAAAAATAAAGTAAAATAAAATAATAAATATATTAATAAATTTAACAAATAAATAAATATATTTACATATATATTGTATATATATATATATATATATATATTTATTTATTTATATTATGAAGACATATGCACATATATATTTAGATTGCTATATATAATTTTATATAGAACATTTATAAAATGCGTGTGTGCTACGCTCTTATTTTTATTTTATTTTTTTTTTTTTAGCCTTTTTTTATTCATGGTAAAAATTTTATATAAACATATATTAAATATATATATGTTCATTCAAATCATTTAAATGTTAAGACATAAAGAGAAGCAATACGATAATTATTTACTTTTTATTAAAAAACATAAGTTTAATTTATTTTACATCATAAACATATTGAGGTATTTTACATGTGTACAAGAAAATATAATACTATACATACATATAAAATGTATAGAATATATAATACGTACATATTTTTAAACATATTAAAAAAAAAAAAATAATATATATATATATATATATACATAAATCATAAGTAACGCAATTGTATTGATAAATGTGTATAATATTTTTATTTTTTTTCATTATCTTTTTAATATATATATTATATGTAGAAATACTTAATAATTTTATATATACATGCTTACTATAATTTTTTCTTTTTGGGATCATTAAATATATTAATGCACATATAAATGAAAATAATATATATATGGGAAATACATCGACCTATGTACATGCAAATTATTTTTATTTTAATATATATATATAATAATACATATTGAATGTATTAAAATATATATATATATATATATATATGTTAATTTTTTTTTTTTTTTTTTTTTTTTTTGAATTTAAAAGTACAGGCTTTTACCAAATAATATAAAAAAATATATTTTTTTTATAAAAGTTGAATATAATCCATATGGAACAAAATAATAGTATTTTCACGCGAATATTTTCTTTTATCTACTTATTTAAGTATATGTGTACATAAATAAATATAATACAATCTGTTATGTTTATTAAATTTATGTGTATTATCTTATATAATCAATTCAAATGTTTCACAACAAAAAAAAAATACATACATATATATATATATATATTATTCTATATTCATTATAAGATATAAATATTTACATAATTTAAAAGGATATAAATATATAAGATATTTTCCCTCTTTTTATTTTTATGGAAATATATGTAGGAATTTTTTATAAATAAAAAAATATATATGTGTATCTCTTAATATGAGTACATATATTATATATATATATATGTATATATGAGAAATTATCTTATTCCTTTTGAATAACCATTACATATGATCTTTTATGTTTGTCAATTTCTCTTTTTTTCTCTTTTGAGATTTTATTAATATTCTTTTTGTGAACATTCCCTTT
The DNA here is from genome assembly GCF_000002765.6 of Plasmodium falciparum 3D7. Classification (NCBI taxonomy): domain Eukaryota; phylum Apicomplexa; class Aconoidasida; order Haemosporida; family Plasmodiidae; genus Plasmodium; species Plasmodium falciparum. The sequence continues at coordinate 1,020,340 of NC_004318.2, read as the reverse complement.
TTTTTTTTTTTTTTTTTTTTGTATTCACATTTTTCTTATTTCTCAGTCTCTATTTTTTAATATTTATATAACCCAAAAAAAAAAAAAAAATATATTTTACCTGACAAGGCAAGGAATAAATTTGAAAATTCTCATAAAAATTATGAACATGTTCATAATATTTTTTTAGTGGAAAAATAAACAATTTTTTTATTTTTATTTTTATAAAATTTAACCTATATTTATATGATAAGAATTAAAGATGATAATATACTGATAATAACAAAAATGAAAAAACACACATAACATATATAAATAATTATATATAAATTATATAAATATGATCTTAGATTATTCCTAATATATATGTGTCAACAACTTATGTGATATATTAATATGACAAGGATATTATAAATTTTATGGTTTCTTTTTTTTTTTTTTTTTTTTATCTTTTACATACACATATATAAGTATATATGTGAAATACCTTTATATTAATTTCATTCTTAAGACAATAAATGAAAACAAGTAAATTTTAAATGTGTAAACACAAATAAGTGTAGATATATATATATATATATATATATATATTATAATTTACTTATATATGCTGCATGTATTTTAAAGGTTTTAATTATGTTTAGTATTTATAAATATAATTTAAAAATTATATTATATATATAGTTTTAAATATAAATTTATACATACATATATATATATATTTATTTATTTATTTATTATTTTTTTTTTTTTGGTTCATTCTTATATTTCACAATAAAATTAAAAATGGTGTTAACTCATATATTAATATATATATATTGTATCGAAGTAAATACGTACTTAAATATGTTTAAAATTCAAATATATATATCTACATTTTAATATGGATTAGGTTTGAAATGCTTTATAATTATACATTTGTAATTAATTAAAAACTCTTCAATTCTTAAAATATAATCTCAAAAATTTTAAACATAATTATATCTTATTTTATAATGTATATTATTCATATATAGTATTATGAAAAAAAAATATATATAATATAAAAAAATATATATATTTTTTTTTTTTCTTATTATACACTATATAAAATCACACATTTATATTATACATATATATATATATATATATATATATATATATGTATATATTTTTTTTCAGTCTTCCTACATTTTATATTATTCACTTTATTTTTTACTTATTTAAATTTTTCGTAAACTTTATGCACACACATATACATATTTCATATACAAATATATAGGGCAAAGGAAAAAAAAAAAAAAAAAAAAAAATTCATATGTATTTTGATAGATTATAATAACATATATATAAATTGCGGTAATTTTAAAAATATAGAAAATTTTCTATACATATTAAATGTAAAAATATATATATATATATATATATATATATAATATTTTTAATTTAAAAATAAAAAAATCGCTATATTGTTTTTATAAAAATATATATTATAATAAACACGTAAAATATATACATATATATATGAATGTACCATGGTTTGAAGAATGCATAATCTATTCTTCTTTTTTAATAATACGGTGATTTTTATTTTATTAATCATATATATATATATATATTTATTTATATTTATATAAATTTATAAATTTTTTGAAAAATAAAGTTTGATTTAATAAATAAATAAATATATATATATATATATATATATATTTTTTTTTTGTACTTCATTTATAAGAAAAAAATAAGATAAGGAGGGTTTAACATTTAATGTATATATATTAAATATATATGTATTATATATATATTTAAAAAAAAAAAAAAAAAAAACACCTCTTTATTTTTTGCCCATATTTCATTTATTTTTTTCTTGCATACATTTTAAAAAAGCATATTTATAAAGAAAAAAATAAAATTTGAGTATTTTTCTTATATTATGATATGTTTTTTTTTTTTTTTTTTTTCTTCCTTCTTCTTGTTAAGATATAAATAAAATAATATTTTATATGCAGACCTTCAATATATATATATAATATATATAATATATATTTATATAATATTATATTATATATATTTATATATATATATATATATATATTTATTTATGTATATAATATTATGCATATTTTTGTATAAGCTATAGAACACCATATAATTTTTTTTTTTTTTCTTTTTTTTTCTTTTTTTTGCTTTTAAAAAAAAACAAAAAGGAAAAATTTTCTCTTCATGAAAGTGAATATATATAAAAAAATAAAATCAAAACGTTTTCTATGTATCTATCTATATATATATATATATATATATATATATATATATACAAATATATAACAAGTATGTGTAAGATATTATTTTAAGAAATGTAAGAAGTAAATCTATTAAGGTTGACAATATATAAAAACGCAATACAAAAAAAAAGTAAAGAAAAAAATTGAATATAACAGAATATTTAAAATTTATACTAAATAATATCAACCTGGTATTATATATACAAAAAAAAAAAAAAAAAAAAAAAAAGGAGACCACCATATTTTTTTTTCATTTCAATAATATTCTTTATATATAACTGTTTAAAAAAAAAATATAATATATAATATATAATATATAATATATAAGCATACATATAGAAGCAAAAAATATTTTTTATTTTTTTATTATTTTATTATTTTATTATTTTATTATTTTATAATTTTTTTTTGTAAAAATGTTTTTTACTTATTATGACGGCAAATATGATAACTGAAGTTGTGAACTTGAAATATATAACAGATAAAAAAAAAAAAAAAAAAAAAAATTAAAATGAATAAATAAATAAATAAATAAACAATCTCTTATGAAAATATAAAATTAAAAAGAAAAGAAGAACATATAATATATACATTTATATATATATATATATATATATATTTACCTATATATTTCTTATAAGATTTAAAAATGTACCAATTGTTGTAGGTGTCATTAAAAATTTAAATATTTTATATTTTTTTTATTAAGTTGTTTATGTTAAATTTTTTCCCCTTAATAAATATTCTTATCATTTTATATTAAGTTTATTATTTATATATTTATTTATTTTTATTATTTATTTATTTTTTAATTATACACGGTTATATATTCTACAAAATTATGAATGGAAATATGAAGAAGCAAAAAGATGAAGAGGACGAAGAAGAAGATGAAGAAAAAGAAAAAGAAGAGACGTACTATAATAAGAATTTAAAAAATGAATATAATAAAATTATAAATAAAGAAGAAAAATATTTAAATAAATCTAGAATATCTAATATATTAAAATGTGTAAATAGTTTTGATAAAAACGTATCAGTATATGAATATGAAAATATATTAAAAAAAATGTTAATAAAAAAAAAAAAATATATAAATATAAAAATAAATAAAAATGAAAAGGATCAACATGATCAACATGATCAAAATGATCAACATGATCAAAATGATCAAAATGATCAGAAGGATTATATGTGCGATGTTAACAATAATATTATAATAAATACAGAAAACAGAAATTATAAAAATGACATTAATAATATGCAAGATTATATAAATAACCACTGTCTTGATTATAATTATAGTAATTATAGCAAAGTTAAGAATCATAATTTGTTGATTAGAAATGAACGTACCAAGGGTTATTCTAGTGATAGTAAAATATATTTACAAATGAAAAAAAAAATTAAATATTCCAGACAAAAGGAAAAATATAAAGAGCTCCCTAAAGTTATAACAACTGTAAAAGGGAAACACACAAATAATAAAGTGCATGAAGAATATTTAGAAGATATACCTTGTAATAGGTTATTTAAGGATGTTAATTATGAAGATGTAAGTAATGTAGATAATATGGATAATAATTTACATATTAATAACATAAGTAATATAAATACATCACAGGATAATAATTATTTAGCAAAAGAATATATTACAAACACATTTAATTGTAAATACAACACAGATTATAATAATAAAAAGAAAAGAAAAGAAATGTATAAAATTTTATATAAACTAAAACATATTAATGAATTTAACAACTCTGAATCAAATCAACATCTGGATTCTATGGATAACCAAAGTAAAATTGTTAGCCAAGGGGAAAAAAACAAAAAGAAAAAAAAAAAAAAGAAAAAAAAAAAAAAAAAAAGTCAAAGGGATAAAAAAAATCATAGGGAAAAAGAAAATCAAAATGAATATTTAAATAAATATATATTTATAAATGAAAAACAAAATAACAATTTTAATGAAATACATAATATGAACATGATGAATTCCTTTAAAGAAAACGGTAGCATGGAAACAACATATATGAATGATACTATTATAATTAATGAAAAAGAAAAATATATGAATTCTTTATTACCTTCTTCAGATTTTATTATAATTAATCAAGATAAAAATAGAAAAAAATATATAAGTAATAATCATCATGACCTTTCACCTCTTGAACAATTTAATAAACATAATAAATCTTTTCTTAGAATTAATGAGAACAATATTAAGAGTAATTTTAAACATTTGTTATTATGTAATGATATATCATATATTAAGAAAAGTACAAATAATCATAACGTACATATTTACAATAATAATAATTATTATGTTGAGGATGATATACATAAGAAAAAAATGGATGAATATAGTATTAACCGTAATGTAAAGAATGATAACATTATTATAGACACAAACAATTTAAAGGAACATACTAATTTATTAAATCATCAAAGTGGTCATATAAATATACATAGTGATAATGTGGATACATTATTCGGAGATATAAAAGATGAAAGGGTAAATATATCTTGTGATGAACATATAGACATTGGTAATTTTTGTTATTATTCAAAGGATAATATGTTAGGTTCAAACGTTACAAGTAAAAAGGATAATATGAAAAATGTGGATGATATGAAAAATGTGGATGATATGAAAAATGTGGATAATATGAAAAATGTGGATAAAATGAAAAATGTGGATGATATGAAAAATGTGGATAAAATGAAAAATGTGGATAAAATGAAAAATGTGGATAAAATGAAAAATGTGGATAAAATGAATAGTGTGGATAAAATGAATAGTATAGATAATATGAATAGTATGGATAATATGAATAATGTGGATAATATGAATAGTATGTATAATATGAATAGTATGGATAATATTATTTTATCGGATAACAAGCAGAAGGGTAAGAGGGGACCCCATCAAAAAGGGGACAGCACCATGGTAACATCCAAAAGTATTATTTCGATTAATGATACAAATTATAAATCATTAAAAAATGAGGAAACTAATAAAAAAAGTATTATACATAATAATAATGATAATAATTTATATGTATGTAACGTTGAGGATAATAATATAAATCTTATAAATATTATTAATGATAAAAAGGATAATCATGTAAATAATATAATAAATAAGGATAATATTTACAAAAATGTTGAAAAAAATGATACATTAAGTAGTTCCTTGTCTAATACTATCACCTACACAAATAATATATATGAAAATAATAATAATAAAAAAAAAAAAAAAAAAAAAAAAAAAAAAAAAAAAAAGCAAACAAAACAAGAGATATTAGAAAGTAATATAAATATATATCATGAGGAAAAGAAAAATAACGATACAACAAATGTTGATGATGATAATAATGATGATAATAATGATGTAAATAATGATGTAAATAATGATGTAAATAATGATGATGATAATAATATCCAAAATAACAATACCTATATTGTAGTTACACAAAATGATGAAGAAAGAAAAAAACAAAATTATTACCAATTTAATATGTTGAATAATATTTTTAAAAATAAACTTTCTATAAATAATTCATTCTATTGTCTAAACACAGATTACATAAATAATGAAATCGATTCTCATCAAAAAAAAAAAAATATATCCATGTATAATAACACGACTGACGCATATGAAGTTAAAAAATACGAGTCCTTCAGTGAAGAAAATTATAAGATGGAAAAAAAAAAAAATGTGTCCTATAGAAAGTTAGAAAAAATAAAACATAATAATAATAATAATAATAATGATGAGAATATATATAATTATTATAATAACAAAATTGAAAGTAAGTATACTCCTTATTTTGATGATTATACATCTAATCATTGTTTAAATAAGTTTAATCCATCGAATAATATAGGAGAACATAGAATGATAAATAAAATAAATAGATATACACATAATGATGATAATACATTACGAAGAAATAATTGTCATTTTTATGAATTCGGTAATAATATTGATGAATATAGAAATCATATTATAAAAAAGAAACCTAATAAAAGAGAAGAAGGAATACATAAAAATGATAATAAGGAAATATATACAAATAATACGTACCAAACATGTTTTAATAATAATAATAATTTTCATTATAGTTATCATATAAAATATGAATCTAATAAGAATAAATTACCTTTTTATCATATAAACAGAAAGAAGCATAACCATGTAAATACACATAATTATATTAATGATTATAATGATATAAATAATAATGTTGATATGTATAATAACAATCCATATGCTATAAAAGATTCGTCTAATAATTATGATGAACAGAAAAAATTGTTTTTTTTTAATTATGTTAATTATATTAATACATTATATTATTGTAACCATAATGATCATAATAATGATCATAATGATCATAATAATGATAATAATAAAAATTACAATTACAATTACAATTACAATTATAATATTAATAATTATAAATATAATTTAATTAAAGGATATCATAATAATGTTAAGAGTAATATGGGCACAGGATCATTAGATTCATATTTTCCATATGACGAGCATACCTTTGTAAACCCCTTTTTTCCAAAGAACAAAATAGATGATATAATATATGTAGAAAGTAAGAGAAGTATTAGTAGTAATGAAGATGTTGTTAAGAATAAGAATTATGATAATCTCATACATAATACAAATAATATAGATAGTGTTAATAATATATATTATTTTGATAATTTTTATCGTGATAATCGTTTTAATTATGTTAATGATTATACTTTTGTAAGTTGTAATATTAAGAAAAAAAAAAAAGGTAAAGACTCATCTAATACAAACAACTCCCACATTTTTGTTACATATAATGATATGAAACCTTATAACAAAAAAAATATGAACTTTATTTTAAATAACATACAAGATTTAGATAATAACCAAAAGTCAGCATTATATATGGATAAATATAAATATTATTCTACTTATATAAAAAAAAAAAAAAAAAACAAAGATGACACATATAATAATAATGATAATATGGATTATTCTTATAATTTCATGATGAATAATTTTTATGCCAATAATTTTTTTTTTTTTTACAACAATGATTATTACGAGAATATGACGAATAATGATAGTAGGTTTGTGAAAAATGTGGGTGATAAAAATAGTAAGAATGTAATCAAATGTGTGCATCCATATAATATGAATAGTATGAATAGTATGAATAATATGAATAATATGAATAATACAAATAGTATATGTAATATAAATAATAATAGTCGTTGTGGTAGTAAGAGTTTTCCTTATAAGGATACACATGTTGATAATAAAATGAACATACCCCTTGAGACTTATGAAATATCTTCAGAAATATTAGAAAAGAGTAAAAGAAATAAAAATTATTTTGAAGATCCGTTTAAATATTACACTGATATTCATGTAGACGATTACTCATACGGAATGAACAATCCATACAAAGCAAAAAATAATAATAATAATAATAATAGTAATAATAACAATAATAATAGTAATAATAACAATAATAACAATAATAATAATAGTCAACATCATTATTATTATTATAATAATAATAATTGTAGTAATTATAATAATCCTTATAATTATTATAATAATAATATATATTATGATAATGTTTACAAGATCCCATTATATAATAATTATACAAATAATATGATATACCCCTTTCCATTTTTAATATCTCCACATTATGTTCAAGATTTAAATTATTTATATCCATTTAATTATCACAATAAATATGCTGAGGAAAATCCATTTAATAAAGAATATACAACAAATCATGTTAATAACAAACAATTTAATACGCACGTTAATGAAATTGACCATAAAAAACGTTGTTATAATAATAATAATAATAATTCCTATTTAGAATATAAAAAAATTAAAAACAAAAGAAAAAAAAAAAAATTTAAAAATTATACCATTGAGCCGCAGCAACGTACATGTGTTTATAATGAAAAAAATATAAACACAGATAAAAATGTAAATATAAATAAAAATATAAATGTAAATAAAAATATAAATGTAAATATAAATAAAAATAGAAACATTTTATATGATATTATCCATACAACAGATAAAAGTAAAATGTTAAAAAGCAACTTAAGTTGTGATCATAATGTTGATAATGTTCAAAATAATAAATTGGATAGTCAGGAAAAAAAAAACAAAGATACTGTTGATGAATGTGAACATTGTATTGCTGATGTTGTAACATCGTCATCTCTTAACAAAATAAATTTTAAGGAATCATTAAAAAAGCATAGTAATAATAATGATGATAATAATAATAATAATAATAATGATGAGGAAAAAAAAAAAAAATTACTAACTTCAAATGAATATAACCATAAGGATATAAACAAGTTTGTATATGATATACAAGAATTAAGTTATAACAATATTATATATGATAATAAACATATAAAAGAAAAACTTAAAAAGAACCTTTTTAATAATATAGAAAAAATAAAGAGAAATCAAAGTGTTGATATAAAATGTTTTAAAACGTGGTTTAATAATATAAATTATAATAATAGTTTTAATCATATATTATATGATAAAAAAAGAAATAGAAGAAGTATATCCTTAAATATTCCCAAAAGATCTAATTTATTCAAATTAAGATCAAATGTTATTAATGATAATCAAATATTACCAAACAATATTTATAATATGTCTAATATTTATTTTTATGCACAACCTAATAATAAGCATGACTACTTAAATAATAATTATAATAAGAAAGATCTTTTTCTTTTATTTTACAAGACAGAGAAAAAACTTATCGATTTATTAAAAATTGTTAAACCTACTAAAGATATTAAATTGATAAAGCAAAATATTTTTTGTTTATTATCCAAGTTAATTAAACATATACTAAATTCTGAAATAAATATATATACTGTGGGTTCTACTGCATATGGTGTAGATTCTAAAACGAGCGACTTGGATATTGTTATACAAACGAATTTATACAACCCTAAATATATTTTACACAATATATATAATTATATTAACCAAATTAAAGAAACCCATAATAATAAGCAAAATCATTTACAACATGGCTTGTTAACAAAAATTAATCATCATGAGGAAAACGATTTTTCTTTTTTTAACAATGTAGAATTACAACTAGTAGATTCTGCTAGGGTTCCTATTTTAACATTAAAAAAAAATAAAATAGTCTGTGATGTTTCTGTTAATACAAATAATTCATTGAAGCATACAGAATTCTTTTTAAATATTTTGACACGTTTTCCAAATTTAAAAAATGTAATGCGCCTCTTGAAATTTTTTCTAAAAGTCAGAACCTTACCATCTATGAAACAAGGAGGCTTACCAACCATTTTTTGGATGATGTTATGTGTTAAATATTGTAGGATATCGAGAGAACGTTCTGAAAAAAATGAAATAATCACAGATAATTCTTGTGTAAATAAAATGATAAATAAGGATACATCAATATTAAATGAGAATCATAGAAATATAAATGATCAAGATGTGCTTCTTATATCTAAAAAGGATACTTTAAAAAATAAAAGCAATGAAAAGTCTAATTTCAGGAGACCTATAAATACAAATGATAAAGCACAAGTTACACAAGATTTAAGAAATAATTATAATTCTATATTAAATAATTGGGACCTTGAGGATAATTATCAAAAGGACAAGTCACATAGCAAACCAACAAATATAGAAAATGACAAAATAAATAATGACCATAATGATGATAAGGATGAACATTTTAACGTTAATCATATATGTAATAGATTTGTTCTTGATGATAAACCTATACATGATTCTAATAAATTAGATAAGTATAATTATCCTTATGAGGATAACTCATCCTTGTGTATATCACATGCATCCGATGTATCACATATATCAAAAAATTGTGGTTCCTTTTTTGGAAAGGGAAAAAGATATTTTTCTAAACACGCACATAATACTAATAATTCTGACAGCAATGTATTTATTAATGAAAAAAAAAATAAAATGAATAAGGATAATTATACGAATAATACATGCTCTAAGGATTCTTTTAAATTGTCTTATCATTTTTTGAACTCTTTGAAAAACGAAAATTATGAAATGAGAGATATGAGTAATTGTAGTTCCTGTGAAAATAATCCTGCTGTATATAATGACGATATGGATCCTAATATTTTTGATAACAACTTTTTTGATGGTAACATTTTTGATGGTAATTTTTTTGATGATCATAATACATTACCCAATTTGAAAAAGAAGAAATTGGACTATGATCAAAATAATTTTAATCATGATCAGCATAGCGATATTAATAGTCATGTAAGTTTTAATAACAACCTTATAAGCAACCCATCTATTTATTTTTCGACATGCTCGACTTATTCTTCTATAAAGCCAGAAAATGTAGACAAGAAATATATAAAAAAAAAAAAAAACATTTTAAAGGTTATACATAAAAATAGTGTAGTAGTATCCAAATATATGAGTCTCATTAATAAGAAAAATAAAGAGAACCATAATTTAATAGGAAAAGAAGAAAAAATAGAAAATGATAACACGCAAGATATTAAAGATAATGTATATAGCTCATATTCAAATGATAATAATAAATATGACAATAATAATAATACATATGACAATAATAATAATAAATATGACAATAATAATAATAATTTTAATATTAATACGAATTATTTAATGAATATATGTCCATTGTTTTATTCATTTATGATATTTTTTAACCAGTTGAATTCTCGAAAGAAACTAATGAAAATTATAAATATTATAGATGAAGAAAAGTGTCTTGATAAAGATGAAAACGAAATAAATAAGAAAATCCTATCAAGTATTTGTCATGGAGGTGTGTGGGATGAATTAGTAACCTTGTATGATCCTATATATAGTTCTAATTATGAATCTTTTATTAATAGAAAAAAAAATGATTATAACAAAATATATGATAAACCTATCGAAATGAATAAAAATGGTCAGGACATGCAATCGAAAGGAAATTATACAACAACAAAAAATAGTACAACTAATTATAATAATATACAGAAGAATGATTTAAATAAAAAATTTGTAGATGCAACAACGGGAAATACATATAGCGACAGAATAACAGCACAAAGTTATATCCATGATAATAATGATGAAAATAATAATATTCATAATTATATTGATGAAATTGATGATATGGATAATGTACATAATGTGGTTAATTCTTGTGGTGTTCATTTAAATGACGTCCATTCTTTTCAAAAGGACCGTGAGGACAACAGCTCTTATTCTTACAGAAGAAATGAACATATGAGTAATAATATAGATACAATATGTGGAAGTAAAAACCTTTTATTAAATCATAAGGGTACTAATCAAGATAACAATATTTTTGAAAGAAATAAAGAGAATGTGAGTAATAGTAGTTATAATTATATAAATGAAAATAATACATTTTCTGAAAAAAACTTTTCTACATGTTCAATATTAAAAAGAAGAAATGTGTATCATAATAAAGATTATCGTTATTGTTTTAGTACCTCTCAACAGAATGATGGTAAATATTTAGAGCAAAATAAGAGCAATGTGTTACATAATGATGATTATAATGATGATTATAATGATTATTATAATGATGAGTATAATGATGATTATTATGATGCTGATAATGTTGATGTGTTTCATTATATAAATAAAAATAAGAGTAATAGTTTCATTAGTAATAATTACCCTTGTGATAATACATATAATCAAAATACAAACTTGAACAATGATAATTGTAAGACTAAAAACAATATCAACATGCCTTTAAATATAAATTATCCATATGGTATATCAAAAGATGAGATGATACATTTTAAAAATTATCCTTATAATTATAATGATAAATATGATTTTGATGAAGACATATCATCTTTAATGAAAAATCTAAAAACAGATGATTATACAAATGATGATATAATAAATATAAAAAAAAAAAAAAAAAAAGGATCCCTTATAAATAATAAAAACATAACAGATATAACGACATATACAAATTCGTCATCATCACTATATAATAAAAATAATAATAATAAAAATAATAATAATAATTATTATTATACAAATACAAAAGATAACTTTTATTATAATTATAATCAAAATTATGATATTCCTAAAAAGACATATGACAACATTTCAACTTCTTGTGAACCTAATCATTATATGAAAAATAGTAGTAATAACAGTAGTCATCATCATAGTGTTTATGAAGGAAGATACACGTTTAATAAGTTAAATAAAACAAATAAAACAAATAAATATATGTACAATTCTTTTTTACCCAACAAACAACAATCATTTTTTAACAATAATTATAATAATAATTATAATAATAATAATTATCATTGTGATTATTCAAAATTCGATTCAGAAGATTTAATATGGAAATATTATAATAATCCAAGTAATAACAGGAATCATATTAAAAATATACACAACTTGGAAAAAAAATATGAACATAATATAAATTTGGCTAGTAAAGTTAGTAGTGCAACATGGTTAATTTATTTATATGAATTAAAGAGAGCTAGCTTCTTTATTAATTACTATTTTTATCATCTCCATTTATTTATTTATTTTAAAAATTATTTTATAAACTATCAAAAAAATTACAAATTATTCCAAAATAATAAATGGATCATACTCAAGAGAAACTATGAAAAACAAAAGAAAAAAGAAAAATATTGGGATATGATAAATATGAAAGAGCCAGAAATAAATGTGCACACAACTTGTATCTCAAAAAAATTAAATGATATAAAAGCGAAAAATGTACTGAATAATAATGATCATATGAATAAAGAAGACAAACAAAAAAATGTAATCGATCAAGAAAATAATAATAAACAAAAAAGTAATAAAACTCATTATGATATATTCAAGAGAGATATGCATGAAATCATAAAATGTACAGTTCAAAATTTAAATTACTGTATAGATGCATTATTTGAAAAAACTAAAGGAGATATTTATAGCTTACCATTTAAAATAGACAAAAAAAATAAAAATAAAAATAAAAAAATAAATAATAATAATAACAATAATAATAATAATAACAATAATAATAATAGTAATAGTAGTAGTTGTAGTAGTTGTAGTAGTAGTAGTAGTAGCTGTTGTTGTTTTAATAATACGACAAATATTTCCCCACAATTAAATAATATTCATTCATTTTTAAATAATAAAAATTGTAAACAAAATAATATAAACAAAGATTCTATGACAAACTCTTATGGCTTAATCTTAATAGAAGGGAAATTAATCTTTGTCAAATTTTTATATATTTGTATTGATAAAGAAAAATTCTGGGATGAAAGCTTTTTATGTAGAAGGGATATAAGAACCGTAATACATGTAAAAGCACTAGATGTACTTTTTATCTCCAAAAATAAATTAAAAAAAAAAATAAAAAAAAATATAAAAAAAAAAGCAAAGAACGAAAAAGATAATAATTTAAACAACATAATAAATCAAAATATATGTAATAACGATAAGAAGGATATCTATTTTGATATAGAACAAAATCTTTGTACAAATAATAAATCTTCACAAGAATTTTCATCAAGTAATACTTCCAACATAGATAATCAATTTTTATCAGATGATATTATATTTTGTGAACAAAAAAATAATTTATTGAAGGATTCAAAATTAACACATCAACAAACATATGATATAAATACAAATTTACAAAACAACAAAAATCATTTTGAAGAAAAAATTAGTATGTATAATAACACACATAAAAAAAATGATCTTTATGTAAATGACGATATAATTAATTTATGGAAATGTAAACAAGAAAAAGAACTATCCAATAATTTTATTTATAATAACAAAAATAATTATATAGGAATTCTTATGGAACAAAATTCGAATCAGGATATTTTCTTTAAAAATAATTCTAAATTTATTATAAAAAAAAATTATATTGATCAAAATAATGAACATATGGATAATATGAAAACATATCAAAATGATCAAACAGATATGGAAAAAAAGAAATATAGTGACGAAAATATCTTTTCAATAAATCCATGTAACTTTGTAACTAAGATTAATGTTAAGACTATTTATGTATCAGGAAAACATATTCATGATGATTTAAAAGGAACATTATTACAAAAAATAGATATAAAAAAAGAATTTAAAAATGATGATGAAATGAATACATTCTTACAAAATCAAAAAGATATATATGATGAAGAAATATACTGCTTAAGAATTATTAGTAGAAATGAAATAATGAGATATAAAGAATTAATAAAAATTATGAAAAAAGGTCCATATTATTATAAAAATGCAAAAAATATATTAAATAATTTAAATAATTTTAATAATTTTAATACACCATTACAACAAACAGTACCTTTATGCAATTTTTGTGGTATAAAAGGAATGTGTAATATCAACACAAAACATTATAAAATGTCATCAATACAGGAAGATGTAAAAAATAAATTTTATACTTTTATGTATCATATATTTTATAAATATAAACCAAAGAATCAAGGGGGAAATATTCATAATAATAATAATAATAATAATGAAGATCATTTAATATGTAATCATTCAAGCAAATTCAAACATATTAATAAAGAAAAAAGAAATAAAGAATTACCAACAAATTATGAGAACAATATATTTAATCATACAATAGTTACATCAAAGGATGATCAACATTATTGTTTGAGTGATACGAATTATCGGGACAATAATTTATCTGATCAATGTAAAAATTATTCCTTTCATAATATATACAATTGTGACGATCATGAAAACAAATCAGAATTAAAAAATAATCGAGAGGATAAAAATGATCATGATATGTATAATATTGTTGAAGACATAAAACATACACAACGTAATAATCAATATAATTATAAGGATATAAAAGTGGATAATCATTATGATAATATAATTCATATGGATAAAGAAAAAAACATAGAAAAAATAAATATCAAAAGTAATTACACAAAAAATAATTCTGAACAATATGTAAACAAAATTGAAAATTTTAATGACAAAAAATGTGAAAGCCAAAATAATATAATTAATAATAATAATAATATTAATAATATTAATAATAATATAAAAACTGAATTATTACATCAAAATGAGATCAATAAAAATTGTATAAATAATAATAGTACATTTCCTATTAAGGACAAACAAATTATAAATAATAGTAAAGGGATAAAAAATAATATTTTGTCAGAATATTATAAAATAAAAAAAAGACAAAAATCTATTGATAAAATATCCAAATTATATAAGGATGAAATTAAAAAAAAAAATAATAATGATTTTATCCCTCATAACAAAAAAATCATGAGAATTAATAATACAATTAATTGTTTAGTTGGACAAAGGGCCCAAACGAATTTTCTATTTTTAAAAAAAAATCATTTAAATACAACAACAGAAAATATAACAACCAAAATTGTAACAGGTGCACAAAATAATAATTTAAATAATGTAAGTCTTAAAAAAAACAATTCAGGACAGATGGAAGAAAATAATACTAATGATATATCATATGTTCCTACATTTAGGAAGTTCCAGGAAAGTAAAAAATAAACATAAGACATTAAAAATTATATATATATATATATATATGTAGAGAAAATGATAATGAGAAAATTGTAAAATATCATAGCACTTTTTTTTTTTTTTTTATTCCTTTTTTGTCCCTTATATTCTCTCAAATGTAAAGACAAATAAATGAATATACCTTTAATATTTTTATAATATATATGATGATACCAACTAAATTATAAGTGGAACATTTTAACAAATATGATGAATCATAACAATTGCTCAATATCCCTAAATGTGTTATAAAAAAAAAGAAGGAACAAATAAGAACACGATGAATAAATAAATAAATAAAGAAAGAAAGAAATAGAGAAATATTTTTTTCTAGTATTTACTCTTTTTTTTTTTTTTTTTGTATAAGTTTATTAATTTATTATATATATATATATATATATATATATATATACATATAGTAATATAAATATGTTGTAAATTATAGATATATTTATGTATCCTTTTCCAAAAATAAAAATAAAAAATAAAAAAAATAAGACGACTAGCCATTATTGTGTTTTAATTTATATGTAAATAAATTAAAAATAAATAATAAAAAAAAAAAAAAAAAAAAAAATATAACTATATATATATATATATAGCCGTTTTTAAAAAAAAATTTTTAATTTGTAATTTTTTTTTTTTTTTTTTTTCAATGTTTTTGATTTGATAGCTTTTTTATTTCTAACTAGCCAAAAAAAAAAAAAAAAAAAAAAGTGTAACTATTTTATATGTAACTATTTTATGTGTAACTATTTTATATGTAACTAAATATATGTATTGTTTTATTTTATTTTTTGTGTCTTATTGTTTATATTTTTTGTCTCTTTTATTATTATTTTCATAATATTGTTATATAAGTGAAATTTGAATAAATTTAATAATGTATGCATATATAAATAAATAAATAAATATATATATATATATATATATATATATAATATTTAAAATGAATCTCCTTTTTTTTTCTTTTTGAATTTTTTTATTTTTTTTTATTTTACAACAGTCTTTCTTTAAAAAGTTTGTTCTAAAATTTTTTAATTTATATTATAACTGTAGTATTTCTTTTAATAAATTTTTTTAATTCCTTATTGTCTAATTATTTTATGCCTATTAATAGGAATTATATAGAAAATTATTGAAAATTTTTATAAAATTCTACATATTGAATTTTATAAAAATTTTTTTTATATGTATTTCTTTTTTTTTTTTTTCCCTTTTTTCCAAGGTGTGGAAATATAAAATTTACTACATATAATAATATATAAATAAATATAAATAATTTAAAAAAAAAAAAAAGAAAAGAATCAACTTTAAGTTTTTTTCTTAAAAAAATATTAAAAAAATGATTAATATATAAATATAATAAAACACATAAAAGTCTGGTTTATTTTTTTCGTAACAATGTTACGATATAAGGAAGACTAAATATTCGAATATATTGTTTTTTTGTTTTTTTTTATTAAGGTACAAATTTTAAAAAAAAAGAAAACATAAATAAAATAAATAAAATATAATTTTTTTTTTGTTAAATTATTCTTTTACTTTACAAAATAAAAAAAAAATTAAAAAATCAATCTCATGAAAGAGGGTTTTAAATCAATGTGATCATCATAATAAGACACATACATAGGATAGTATTAACATATATATATATATAATTTTAATTTTTTCCCTTTTTATAGAACCCTTTTATTTGAGACTAACTTTTTAATGTAATATATAGTAAATAATGACAAAACTATTAATACGAATAATTTTATAAAACAATATAAGAATGCTTTGTTGGTAATTTTTTTCATTTTTTCAATATGTCTCATATGTTTTGATGATAAATATTTAATTTCATTTTTTAATTTCTTTGTTTCTGCAACAATTCGTTGTATATAATTTGTGAAATCTTTAACATGATCAGATCTCAATGAAGGGTTTTCTCCTAAACCTAAAGCAACAGTAGTTAATTTTTTGCCCATCCATTTATTATTTTTTAATGTCAATGTATAAATACCAACTTTTTTGGTATAAAAATAAAAGATACCTTCACTAGCTTCTTTTTTATATATAACTTGTCCATCTGGATCAGAAATTAAAAATTCAATAATATTATCATCTGTTTCATTATTTGAATAAAATACACCTCTAAAATATGTATTAACTTCTGGTACTTCTTCAAATAAATATTCTTCAGAATTTGATGGAATTTCAAATGTTAATAAAGTAGAAGGTTCAAAATTCTGCATATTTTTATTCCATATATTTGTCAAATCTTCTTCACTATCTGTGTCAGCATCATTTTCATTATATTGATAATCATTTGCATTAGGTTTCATTTTATTATTATCCTCATTTAAATTATTTTTCTTTTCATTAAATTGATCCATATTTATATCTCCTCTATTATTATCATCGTCTTCAGCATTCATCTGAAAATTCTTTTCTAATTTATTATATTCTTCATTAAAATTATTTTCATTTATTTCATTCTTACCATTATAATTATTATTATTATTATTATTATTATTATTATTATCATTATTATTATCATTATTATTATTATTATTATCATTAGTAGTTGTATTATTTATTTCATTTAAAAGATCATTAAAATTAAAATTAAATTCATTCACATTATCATTTGCATTCCCTTTCTTTCCTTTAGTCGCCTTTTTCTTGTCACCTGACTTGTTCATATTATTATTATTTGCGTTATTCTTTTTATTAGATCCATTTTTGTTTACATTATTAGTGTTAGCATTTGACAAAACAAAATTTCCTGCTACGTGGAAAAAAATGAACAGGATTAAAAATAACACAAATGAGCGAGTAACATGATACATTTTAAAAAATATATAAAAATTAAAATAAAATCAAAAACAAAAAATGATAAAGGATTTTCCTTTTTTTTTTTTTTTTTTTTAACTTTTAATAATTATTTCCCTTTCTCTCATATTTTTTTAAATCTTATCATTTTCAATAGATACAGATTAAATGAAAGGAAAAAAATATAAAATAAATATTTACATATATGTATTATATATATAATATAATATAATATATGTATGTATGTATAATTTTATTCGAGTAATATTTTAAATTGAACTTCAACATTTATTAAAAAATTGTATAATTTTATTAAATTTATTAAAATGTTGAAGTTTTATATTTCTGAAAAAGTAAATATACTATACATATTTAAAGATAAGCATAAATAATATATAAACGCCCAAGAGTGTAATAAAAAACAATTCTTAAAGTTTTAAAAATAAGAATAATAAAAAAAATACTTCGGATATTATTATATATTATACATATTATAAATATATATAATATATATATAATATACATAATATATATATATATATATATATATATATGATGTTTTATAATATACTGAAGGGGGAAACGTTTAAATATATAAAATAATTTTTATGAGAAACATTTACTTAGAACTAGAACAATTTTTAATTTGGTACATTTTATATATTATTAATATTATATAAATAAAAGAAATATTATATATATATATATATATATATATAATTTGATCTCAAAATTTCAAGGATATTTCAATTCTTTTGTGCTGTTAATTATTACATTAAAAAAATGATAGAACTTCAAAGGAACTAATAATTGTTTATACGCTCACAATTTAATAACAACGGTTAATAATATATCAAAATAATGAAAAAAAAAAAAAAAAAGAGTATACGATTAATAAAACTATTCCACGTATTTTAACTTTTATAAAAATTTATGTGTATATAATATATATATATATATATATATATATATATATATGTATATATATATGTATGAAAAAATTAACCTTGAACAAAAGCAAAATATATTTAAAAGGATAATAATAAGACGTCTAACGTATGTGATAATAAATTGATGTAATATTACCCATAAGTAAATGTTATTATAACATTTATTGTGGATTTTTCTTTTTCATTATTTTTTACATTAACTTTAAACGTTATATAGATGTAATGTAAATAAATTAACATATATATATATATATATATTTTTTTTTTTTTTTTTTTTTTTTCATATTTTTAAATGTAACAATAAATGGATATCTTTTCTCATTTCATATACATTAAAAATATAAAAACTGATGATTAAAAAATAGTATTATATGTAAGGATAAATATATATAGAGAATATAAACATTTGTGTGTTAATTAAATGGGCAAATGGGCTTTTAAAATTTATAATATAATATATTATATATATATATATATTAATTATTATATTTTATTTATTCCCTTTTCTTGAATTTTTTTAATGCCCTTAATCTTACAATCTTGAGAAATTCCAAAGTAACAATATCAAATATCACTTTTGGAAAACAATTATAAAAAAAAATTTGTAACTTATGGAATAAATAAGGTGAAGATATTACCTTGTAGGAAAATACATTACCTTCTCTCATTTTTTGAATAGCACATTTAGCATAGATATCAGAAGTTGGAACAAATATTCCTGGGTTTTTTATTTTCGACAACTTTGTAACAATAAAAAGAGGAACATGGCACTGAACTTGAATATTATACTCTTTTAACTCCACCTGGATAAGTTAAAAATGAAATTATATGATAAAATAAGAAAAATATATTATATAAAAAATTAAAAAAAAATATATATATATATATATATTATTACACTTAAGGAATTGGCAAAAGAACAAATGGCATCTTTCACTGATCCATAAATTGTATATAGGGGACAAGACTTCAAGGACGTTACTCCACTAGACGTATATAATATTAATCCCTTCTTCTTTTTTATCATATCTATAATAAATAAATAAATAAATAAATATAAATATATATATATATATATATATATATATATATATATATATATATTGTGTGGACCATAAGTATAATTTATATAAGACACCAGTTCTCATTTTTGTAATATTTTCTTTTATATTTCATTACTTGGTAAAACCAGTTTGGTCATATAATACGAAGAAAGTAAGTTTACGTTGACTAACTGTTCTATTAATTGTGGCTCCATTTCATGAAAATACTAAAAAAAAAAAATATATATATATATATATATATATATATATATATATATATTTATATATTTATATTCATAGGTATATCATTTTCTTTATATATATATATTTTTTATTTTATACTAAAGGATAAGGATAAGATACTCCCACGTTATTAATCAATATCCCTATATCCATAGACCTTATTTTTGCCTCTATTATTTTGTACGTATTAAAGTCATTAGCATTATAATCAAAAGTAATATATTCAATAGTTCCTTTATAATTTTTATTTTTCTCTAATAAATCTCTCTTCATATTCTTCAATTCTGATTCGTTCCTACTAATCAATAATAAATTTACATTTTGATTTATTAGAGAATATGTTAAACTTTTTCCTATCCCATCTGTACAACCAGTTATAATGATTGTATCTCCATAACTTTTCAAATTTTTCAAAACGATTTTGGATTTTACCTACAAAAAAAAAAAAAAAAATAATAATAATAAAATAATAATAAAAAGATTATCTATTATATTATAATATGTTAATATATCAAAGGATAAATATACATATAAATAAATGTTATGCAATATATTTTACACAATATTTCACAAACATTTATATATATATATATATATTTTTTTTTTTTTTTTTTTTTTTTTTACAATAAAAAAATTTGTTCTTACATAATTAAATAGCCAAAAAAAGAAATACAAAATATTCTTTAAAATTACTAGTAAACCAATAAAAAAAATAAATCTCATATAACCTGAAGAAAAACCATTCATTGCTCTTATCATTTTTGTGAAATATTATTTTCTTCTACCTTTTTAATTTTATAAAATTGAACAATAATATGTATCTTTATATTAATTTTGTTAAATAATATATAAATAAATATATACAAATATATATAATTATATTACTTTTAATTTGTTTTATTATATTTTTTTTTTATAAATTTTTTTTAATATTCCCACTTGAAAATAAAAATATTCAACGAAATAACATTGTCATTTTTTTTAATTTTTATTTCAATTAAAAATTAAAAATATTATACATACATACATATATATATATATATTTTTTTTTTTTATAATAAAATGTTAATTTGTAGATATTTATAAAAAATTTAATTTTCCTTTTTTTTTCTTTTTTTTTTTTTTTTATTAAAAAAAAGTACACCACGTTTCCTCATACAAATAGCATAATCTACATATTGAAATAACCCCAAAAAAAAAAAAAAAATAAATAAATAAATAAATAAAATAAAATAATAATAATATGATATATTGTATATTAACTTGTTATAAGGTAATACTTATAAATAAATAAATAAACATGGATAATTATTGATACATATATTATTTTTTTTGTCAACCAAAATTGTACAAATGTATTCCCAATATATATATGTATATAATTAAATTTATTAATTTATACATATATATGGACACATATTATACATGACCCTTTTTATCAAACATACATTTATCTATATATGTACATAATTTTAAAATATACATATTTGCGAAAGGTAACAAAATTATAATATTTACATATATATATATATTATAATAATTTTTAATTTTTTTTATATATATCTTCATAATTTAAGTTTTTCCACTTCATAATATATATATATATATATTTATTTATTTATTTATTTTTATATATATATATTTAAAAAAAAAAAAAAAGTGATAATTTTTTAATAACGTTTATTCACGTTTCATAAATTTACATGAAACAGTTAAAACAATAACACACAAAGAAAAAAAAAAAAAAAACAAAAAAAAAAAAAAATTAAAATTAAAATAATAAATATTTAATTCATATATGCAATGAGAAATATATCATTTAAAAAATAATAATATTATTAAAATAAGTATGTGTACAATATATTATTTTTAATATATATATATATATATATATATATTTTTTTTTTTTTTTCTCCATACTACATGATATATTAGAAGTTATATATTATTTATACCTATAAGTTCATCTAATAATGAATCATTTATATCAAAAATATCATTATCTTCATCAGAAGGAAGTATTTCTATAGTTACTCTGCTTAAATGGTTATTCCTCATATTAGTCTTTTCTTCTTTCGTCTCATTCATATGATCACAAAAATAACAGTACATCAATAAGATATGAAAAAAGAAAATAAAATAAACAGTCTTCATTTTTTAATTTAAAAAGTATCAAATATCTATTTATAAAATTTTATTATTTTGCTTTTATTTTTTTTTGTTACAATTGATTAATAAGGAATTATTAATTTCCAAACTTAAAAAAAAAAAAAAAAAAAAATTAAAATAAAAAATAAAAAATAAAAAATACACATATAGTCTAATTAATAATATCATATGTAGAGATTGAAATTAATAAACATATTACCAAGTATTATAAAAAGAAAAAATAAATGAATTATTAATAGATCATAATATTAATGTAGAAATTATTATTTAATTATATATATATATATATGTATGTACACTAACAAATAAATATTCTTATATATATACACACACAAAATATCTACAATGTATAATACACCTTACATTTAAAGTAAATGAAAAAAATAAAAAATTAATGTACTTAGAATTGTCACTAACATAATAATAAATATGTATTTATAAACGTACTGATTATTACCATGTATCCTTCTTACGAGTTTTAAAAAATTCATAAATATTTGTTATTTTGGAAAATTAATTAACTAACTAACTAACTAACTAACTAAATAAATAAATAAATAAATAAATAAATATATATATATATATATATATATATATATATAATACAATTATTTCATCTCTTTAGGTTTATTGTATATATTTTATATTTTCCTTTGACTTATTACACTCATTTTTACTTACATATAACATAACCACATTATGAATATGTTCATAATATTTTATATCTAGCCAAAAAAAAAAAAAAAAAAAAAAAAAAAAGATTCGTTATCTTGTAAATACTAAACTAGCCATTATATATACATATATAATAAACGTTCTAACAGTTTTTTTTTCTTAACATTATAAATTAAATATATATATATATATATATATATATATATATTTTTTTTTTTTTTTGTGTGACAATTATCTTAATTATTATAATGTAGCAATAGCAAACATATATATATTTCTTCTTATATATTTTTCAATTTAAAAAATTTTCAGTTTTTTTTCTTTTATTTTGTATCCATATTTGTTCATCTTTAAGCTCTTTCTTCTTTTTTTAATTTTGTCTTCAAAAGTAAATAGTCTAGTTCTTTTTTTTTTTTCCCATTCATTCAAAATAATATTTTCAATAGCTCTCTTAATTTTTGTTTGGATTTCTTTTGCATATTCTTCTTCATTTGAAGTTGTATCACCACTTGTGGTTGTATCGGAATTATTACTATAATCACTACAACTCATTGGGGTATGTTATAATATTTTATTATTACTTATTTTTTTATTATTATTTTTTTTTTAAATTGTGAAAGTTTTAAGATGATCATATATTCATATAATAATATAAAATTTATATATGTATGTGTATTAATTTTTTTTTTTTTTTTTTTTTTTTTCCCTACAAATCCTATATTAATTATATAATAAATAAATAAATAAATATATGTATATAATCCAAACTCAATTATTATGACATCAGTTTCTTAAAAAATTAAAACATAAAATATAGATGACATATATGTATCAACAATGAAAATTGTTATATTTATTAAAAAAATAATAATAATAAAATGTAAAATATAAATTTTTTTTTTTTTTTTTTTTTTTTTTTTTTTTTTTTTTAAAAGAAATAATAAAAGTGTTGTATTGTTTGAAATAATTTAAATTTTAAGGAATAAAACACATACATATAAATATATATATATATATATATATATATATGTATTTATTTATTTACAACTTTGTCATGCTTTTTTTTGAGGATTTTAAAATGAGAAAAGAAAAAACATAAATATATAATTAAGTATATGTTATGAAACATTACACTTTTTATGAAGTGCATGTATAGCTCTTAAAATTTTATATGAAAAAAAAAAAAATTACATTGTAGACACTTATTAAAAGAAGTTTTTAACCAAAATTAATGGTGTATATTTTTAAAAAAAAACAGATTACCAAGAAAATATAAATTAATTACACAAAAAGGTATTCATATATTTTTATATGAAAAAAATAAAAAAAATTACACTTTTTTTTTTTTTTTATGTTAAAATGGAAGGTGATTAATTCTATTCCCCCTTTTTTTTTTTTTTTAAAAGAGAAAAATATATATATATAAATTATAAAAGAAAAAAAATGTATATCATGTATATTATATATTTAAAAAATATTTTTCATTTAACGTAAGAAAATATGAAGTAATGATAGATATATTTATGGAAAGGTTATCTATAAGAGTATTATTTTTATTATATTAATATACTAAAGGGAAAAATATATATATATATATATATATATATATATATGTATGTCTATAAAAATAATATACTTTTGAAAAGAAATTTTTTTTTTTTTTAATTTATAAAGACTTATTGTTCAAATTATGCTATATGTTTTATAATTTATAAAATATAATAATTAAAAAAAATAAGAGCATCCTATATTTATTGTTTTCATTTTTTTTTTTTTCCCCCCTCATCCTTTGAGCATAGAAAAAGACAAAAAAATAATTGCGCTCGTTAGTTTTGGAAAATTTTGTATTCCTTCTTAATCTTTATTTTTATGAGTTTATTCTTTTTATACACACCTTATTTGATTAACACATTTATGCATATTTATACGTTGCTTCATTTATATATAATATATATATGTACATATAATATACTTTATGTAACATATATGTATTTGTGTTTATATATATATATCTAACATGACAAATGATAAGCAAAAATATTTTCTCAAAGGAACCTTTAAATGAAAAAAAATGGAAATATTTATTATAAAATAAATTTTTTTTTTTTTTATTTTATTATTTTATTTTATTTTTTTTTTATTTTATTTTTTTTTTTTGTTTAAGTTCTATATCCTTTCCATTTCAAAATATGAAGGACTCTTCAACTTTCAGCAAAAATTTTAACACCTTCTTTTTAGAAAAAAAGAAAAGAGAAGAGAATTTAACTAAAGAAAAAAAAGCAAAAGAACAATTTTACGATATAAAGAATTTCAAAGTTAATAGAAACAATGAATTTATGGAAAACGATATAAATGTAATTATATCAGAAAGGGATATCAAAAATATAAATATGAAAAATAATGAAGAAGACATATATGAAGTTATAAATATAAATAGAAAAAAAGATAAAAGATATGATATGATTTCCAATGATAACAATCGTAGTAATAATATACCAAATGAAGGTTCTAAAAATAGATTTGATGAATCTGAAAAGA
The DNA here is from genome assembly GCF_000002765.6 of Plasmodium falciparum 3D7. NCBI lineage: Eukaryota > Apicomplexa > Aconoidasida > Haemosporida > Plasmodiidae > Plasmodium > Plasmodium falciparum. The sequence continues at coordinate 994,011 of NC_004318.2, read as the reverse complement.
ATAATAATAAAAAGGAGAATTTACAAAATGAAGTAAAGGATAATATTATAAAAAATAAAAGTATTTTAATAAAACCTAATAATGATATATATGATATATCAAAATTAAATAATTTTATAAATAATGAACCATTTAAAAGACTGCAAGAGTTGAAGCTAAAAATTAATAATAGATATTTAGATAAATGTGAAAATATTTCTAACCATGTCATAAAGGAATATCATAATATTATAAATAATTATATTGATGATATAAAAAGAGAAACGTTATTAAAAATCAATAGCTTAAAAGAAAATATAGAAAATATGTTTGATAGGATAGATAATTATATCCATGAGGTTATTAGCCTTAAAAATTTTGTCAATCAAAAAGAATCTAATCCTAAATATGGATATAACTATAAATGTATAATTTCATATTATGAAGATATACTTTTATCAAATATATATGAAAAAATGATATTAACTAATAATTTCCAAGAGAACAATTTTTACACTGTTGTTGAAAATTTAAAAAGAGATTTAACTAACCAAATGAAAAAAAAAATACGAGAAAAAAAAAATATAATTAAAGAAAAATGGACAAATATTAAAAATACTTTTACACAAATAAATGAAGAAATGAAATTATTCATATCCAATTTTGAAAAAAAATATAATGAATCTATAAATATGATAAATATAGAAACAGAAGATTTCGAAAAAAAATTAACACAAAATATCTATTTTAATAAAATCGAGATAAATAATTTAATTCATAAAGAAAATGAAAATAATAAATTATTCTTTTTACAACTATTAAATTCTTTCAATGATTATATAATGAAATTATACAATTGTATATATATAAAATATTCTAAATGTGAGTGTCTTTTTTTCTTTCATATAATAAATCAATTAAATAAAGAAGAATCATGTTATGTTTTCTCAATCATTTCTGAAAACTTTATAAAAAATTTATCTAATGATAAAGTTTTAAATTATTTTTTAAAAAGGTTACAAGATAATTATCAATCAATATATAAAAAAAGAATCGAATTACATAAGGAAGATTATTTTTCCAATTTTTTTTTTTTTTGTAAAACTTATGAAGATTTTTATATATATTTAAATACCTATTATGAAGAATACATTAAAATGTATGATGAAATTTATAAACAATTGATATGTTATAGAGATATAATCTTTTTTATACTCTTCAATTTTGATCAATTCTTATTACTTATTAAAGATGAGGAGCAGAACAAAATGGTGCATAAAGAAAGGAAAAGAGGTGTGAAAAAAAATTCCAATTATAAAAAAGAAGAAAGTAAAATAAATAAAAATGTACATATTGTAGATGAAAACCATTTCATTAATATTGAGAAACCATTTTATAATACAACCATAATCGATAGTAACAATAATAATAATAATAATATTCCTCAAGTTAATTACCAATTTAATCATGATAACAATATAAATGATAATATTATTATAAATAATGAAACATTAAAATGTGAAGAAGATAATAAAAGTATTTGTAGCAAAGAAGATAGTCTTGCACTCATTAATAAAAATAAAATTACTTTTGAAAAATATATTGAAAATATTTTAAATTATTATAATATTATAAATTTAAGAGATGATTACTTTTTATTATCCTTTTTTCAATTTATAGAAATGTTAAGAACTCATTTACAATTATCCAATATAAATATTGAAAATAAAATGTGCGAAAATATTTTCATGTGCAAAAAGGAAAATGAAGAGTTAAAAATAAACTATTATCTACATTTTAAACAATACAATGAAAATGTAAAAAATTGTTTAAAATGTAAAGATTATATTGAATTAAATAATTTAATAAATATGAATAATATCCTAGTGGACAAATTAAAACAAATAATCAAAAATATAAATGAAAAGGTACAATATTTATGTGATTTTATTGCTACAGATTTAAAGGAATATTCTTCCAAATTTTTTTTTTCTCTATTAAAAGAAACCAAAATAATAGCTAGCCAAAAAGAAAATCAAAATGATCAGGAAAAAAAAAATAAAAATAAAAAAAAAAAAAAAAAAGAAAAAGAAAATAATGATACTGATAATAATACAAAGATAGCTAGCCAAAATGAAGAAATTGAGAATGTAAAAAAGTCGAATGATATACATTATGAGACACAAGAATTTATTTTAAAAGAGGATAATAATAAAAATAAGGAGAATGAATTAAAATTAATAAATCAATTTATAAATGGAGAATATGTATATATTTATGATATATCAAATATTATTCAATATGTGTATACAAATTATGAATATAATATAAAACTGTTATTAAAGAATTGTAAGAGTACTAATAAGACTTCAAAAAAAAACAAAAACAAATCAAAGGTAGAACAAAATAATACAAATATTAATATTCAACCTTTTTGTATATATCACAAAAGTCTGATACAAAATAATATTAGTTATATTAAAAACCAAATAATTTCAAGAAATATTAAAAAGAAAAAAGAAAATATATCAGAACAAAAAGATGAAAATATTATAGTCGATAAAGATTCGAATGTTTCTTTTTTGTTGTTGCCGCAAATATGTTTTGATACATCTATAAGTTATGATAACATTTTATTCAATTTTAATAATCTCAAAGAAAGTTTTCAACCTTTTATAACAAATTATTATGAATATTTCAAAAATATTTTTTTTGAATATTTGTTAAAAATAAAAACAACCACAGAAAAGATAAAGTATAGTAATTATTTTGAGCATATAGATGAAACACACCTATGCGAAATATTTAACAAAAATGAGATAATCATAAATCAAGCTTATAATCAATTGAAGGAGAAATTCTTAAAAAATAAAGAAATATATGTAATATCTACAAACAAATTAAATAAGTTAATACAAATGTACAATAATATTATAAATGATTCAGTAGAAGAACAAAATATACAAACTTGTATCAATAATATAGAAAAAATATTATCAGAAAAAATAGAAAATTTTGATAATTTTTATAGAACATATGTATCATTGTTTGAAAAACTTAATGAGACTTATAATAATTTTATGAAAGAATTAGAAAATATGATAAATAAATTAAATAAAGAAATAAAAAAATTAGAAAAGTATTATGAAATGATCGTAAAAATTGATGGGAAAAATTTTGATAAAGAAGAAATTATAAACAGAATAAAATGTTCTAACGAATTTGTACAATCTGTTATGAAAAAAAAACAAGATATAGATAATTTGTACAATGCAAATGTTTATATATTTAATAATAAAATCAAAATTATAAAATCAACATGTACCAATAATAAAATTAATATAAATGATGAAGGACATAAAAAAGTGTCTACAAATAATGAAATGATAAATTATTTATCTATAAAAGAAGAAATAAAAAATAATATTTTAATCTTTTATGTTTTAATTTATCATATTAAAAAAGATATTATTTCTTATAAAAACGTAAAAAGTAATTATCAAACTGTTGTACAAGAACAAGAGGTAGATGTTAATGAAAATAAAATAAAAAATGGAAATAAAAATAAAATAAAAAATGACCACAATAATAATAATAATAATAAGAACAATAATAATAATCTTAATGGTAATATAAATGTATTAAAAAATAACAAAATGAATATATTATATACTATGGAAAATAAAAATGTGAAAAAAGGAACATATAAGAAGAATACGAATACTTCTTATAATAATAATGATAATATTATTATATTAAAAGATAAAAATGTGAATTCTCATATTGACAACATAAATATTGAAAACAAATTTAAAGATATACAGAATCATATTTATAAAATAAATATATTCCAGAAAATAAAAAATATTTACGAATTAGACATCAAATCTAATAATTCTATTGTAAATAATTTTTTTTTTTTTTTCAAGATTTTTCAAAATGTTAATAATTTACTTTTCTCTCAAAATAATAATATTGAAGAATATAATGACAAATTGATCACCTTCGACATGTTTATAAATAAATTAAAGTATGAACAAAAAGATGAAGGTATATTTAAAAAAGAAGAAAATGTTATTGAAATTGAGGAACGTAATGAGGAAAATATAAAGAAAAAAAAAAATAATAAAAAATCCAATCATTTAAATAATATGTTTGATATTAATAAAAATGAAGGAAATCATCTTTTTAATGTTAAAAATTTAAAAGAATATAATAAACAGAAAAATACATATGAACCAAAAATCTTTGAATGCAAAGAAGACATTCAAACTTATATAACAAGTTCTATTATCAATAAAAAATATTGTGATATTAAATTTTTTTTATATATCTGTTCATATATTATTTACTATATTTGTAAGGTTCTCCAAATTGATGATTATAATAATATTATGAAGGAAAAGAAAGAAAACTCTCAACATTTATTATACATATCATATGATATGTCTTATATGATATATAAAAATCATATATTAAATGAAAAGACTCCGAAAAATAATATAATACAAATTCAAAATATAAAGATAAATAAAAAGTCCATGTCTTCATTTATATATTTGCCAAATCATTTATATTATAAAATAGAATTAACTAATTTATTTCAATTTGAAAAAAAAATTATATTTGATTTATTTGAACAATTTTTTTCTCAAATTATAAGTTTACAGATGTTTGATGAGAACAATAAGAATTTTCAAAAGGTTCAAAATGAAGTAAGTTTTGTAGTATAATATAGTGAATAATTAAAAAGGAACAGTATAACGTAATAAATAAATAAATAAATAAATAAAAATGTATATATGTATTTATTTATGTGTGTGTTCCTTTGTTTATTAATAGTTGAGACTTATAAATATCGTTCATTTGGTGAATATTTCTTATTTATTATTTTTTTTTTTTCCCACTTTTTAGTATATTAATGACATTTTTCAGCTAGCTATTTATTTAAAAGTTTTATCAAAGAAAATTAGCTATTTTGTTTTTTTCCACATTTATAGGAATTACGAGAAATTAAGCAAGTAAATATAAAAAAAAATATTATGTGTAATAAAATATTGAAACACATTAATTTGATACATATATATATATATATATATTTATTTATTTATATTTTAGAGATAGAATTAATTATTTGCAAATAAATTTTATGAAAACATTTGATCAATTAAGTGAAGAAATAAAAATTAGGGATGATAATCCTAATAGTATTACAAGAAGAAAAAAGGAATTAAAAAAACTATTTGAACAATATGTTCTGAACATAAGAATTATATTAGCAAATCTTTTATATTCTTTTTATGAACATTTATATAACAATTTTATATTTTTCATTCATATTTTAAATTTATTGCCGTGTAATTTTTCTTTACTCTCGAATAAGTAACATAATTAATGATATGAGATGATAGTAGACAATAATATATATATATTATAGTGTTAACATACGATCATAGTAAAATAATAAAAATTAAAGGGTACCATTATATATGTAGGGTATTAATTTTATATTTTTAAAATGACACAAATATATATATATAAATATTTTATTATAGACATAATGAAGATAACATTAAAGATAGAAGCAAAGAAGGGACAAGTTTAATAAAAATTGAATATATAGATAATTCAATAAATTGTAAAAAAAATAAAGATTAAAAAAATAAACGTATGCATATATATATATATATATATATATATATATATTAATTTATTTATATGATTAAATTTTTTTAGATGATTTAAATGATATAATGAAAAAAATTAACAACGTATATAATAATCTTAATGTAGAACCTACAAAAGGAAAAGAAAAATCTAATGAAAATTATATCACAAATTATAAAATGCATATGAATATAAATAATGATATATTGTATATGACCTTTCATTATAATAATTCATATATTGTTAAAAAATTAGAAAAGTTAGAAGGAAAATAAATACAAAATAAAATAAAAGGAATCAATTATATATAAAAAGGAAAAAAAAAAAAAAAAAATATATATATATATATATATATATATATATATATATATAATCTTTTTTTTTTCTATTATTTATTTAGAAAAATTGAGAAATATATGACAAAGTTTTACACACATGTAACAAATATTCTGGATGAAAAAAAAAAAGAAATCATAAAAATTATTTCAAACGATAAAAAAATAAACAGGAAATATTATGAGTAAAAACATAAAATATTTCATCTTTGTTAATTTAATATATTCTTTCAATTTTTGTATTTTAATAATAATCATTTATATATTTATATATATTCAATATTAATCAAATATTATATGTATAGCATGAAAATATTTAATGTCAAAATAAAAAATATATCCATAATTTAATTTTTTTTTTTCATTTTTATAATTATTAAAAAAAATAAAAAGTTATATATATATATATATATATATATATTTGTTATATTATATATTCCATATATTAGATATGAGAATTTGTTTCTCATTTAATTTTTTATTAATAGATTCTCTAAAAACATTCCTTTTTGGATGCATATAATTGTCTTCATTATCAATTAAATGATGATCATATATTTCATGATAATTATTTTTTATATCATCAAAAATTGTATAAATTTTCCAAATGATCATCACGTGTTACATTAGTGTTTTCCACATTATTATTATTTTCGTCCATATTTATATTTTTTTCATCAAAATTTATATCCATAGATATACTTGTGTGTAAATTCTTTGTGTGTAAACCATTATTTTGGGTTGGAGTATCACTATATGGGATACTTGTTGATCCAATATGTTCAAAAGATGTGTTTTTTAAATGACCATATAAATTGTTTGTACTAATGATATTATATATTTCATCAATTCTATTCATATCAATATTATGATTAGTTGATGGTGGTGTACCCAATATTTGTTCATTATGTTCCATATTCCATTCTTCATTCATTTTATGTAACATATCTTCCTTATGGTTCCATGTTTCGCATATATATCTCTATGTCTATCTAGCCATTTATGGAACAAATTTATTTGGTTCATTATAGGATCATTATATGTTTGTGTAGCAACACGGTTAAAAGTTATATTTTTTGTATGTTTTGTAACAAATAATTCATTTTTTTTTCGTCTGAGCAACTCATCATATATATCAACATTATTATTATTACCACATAGCGAATCATTAATTAAATCTATTCCAGAATATTTATCGTTTGATGAGGCATAATTTTGTATGATCCTTAGTATGCGTTGTGGTGGTTATCATATTTGCATTTTCTCGAACATTCCAATTAATATTATAAGTAACTTCTTCATGACTATTATGTAAATCTCTATCTTGAATAGATACAATAAAGGGCTTTTCCTCCATATTATCATGTAAAATATTAACATTAGGATGTATATCCATATAAATATTATCATCAATGATATTATCATGAGCTAATTGATGATCCATTCCACTTGGTAAGTCTTTTAAATATTGCGATATAAATTCGTGTTTCAATTGGTTCCATTCAATATCTGTAAGTTTATTGATGGGTGGGTCACTAGTATCCTCCATACGATTTATATGAGTGTTTGGTACATCCCGTGCATCATATGTTTTGCTTGGTTTTAGCACTAATTCAATTAAAGTTTTATATTTTGGAGATTTATAGGTATATATATCATTAATATCCAATTCTTCATACTTTCGGACGACGAAGTTATATCAGATGAGGATATATCACGAACATAATTGTAATCGTCCGTTTTTTCTGCTTCCACGTAAATATATGTTTTGCCTTTATATCGATCACTGGCATATGGGACATACCGATTTGGTGATCTTTCTATCGACATGTCATAATCGTTTTGTGGTATATCAATGACACGAAAAAGTTTCGTTGGTCGAAGTTTAGGTTTCTTCTACAAAAAATGAAGATATATATATATATATATATATATATATATATATAATGGTATAATATAAAATAATATAATTAATCAATATATTAACGTTAATTAAAATATTTTATTATACATTTGTTTATTTCATGCACATTATAATAAAATAATTAAAAAAATATATATTTTATTTTTTATTTCATGGATGTGTATATTTTATTCTTACATTTATATGAAACATATGTATTAAAATTTATATACATGTAAATAAAGGTATTATATATATATATATATATAACAATATATATATTATATGTATTTTATTTGGTATGATAAATATATGTGCTAAATATATAAGGTTGTTGGTTACGCATCATTTATAAGTTTTCCATGGTCATTTAAAAAACAAATTGATAGTAAATCTTTAGTATTTTCATTATATTATATATATAAGTAGGATTAATATGTACGCATAACATTTAAAATATATTATCTTTATATAAAACCACTTAGAATTACCAAATAAAATAATAATAAAAATAAATAATGCACATTCTTGAAAAATATTTTTATTCTTTTTATGTACAATTGTATAAGGAATTTTGTTTTCTATTCCTTTAATTTTTATATAACACACATATTGTAATTATGTATTTTTTAATGACAAATAAATTGCAATATAATATGAACGTTACATTTATATTATAAACATATTTATTATGATATTTAAACAATTATATATAATAAGCAAGAAAACATGTATATATTTATATATACGACATCAATATTGTTTGTAAAATAGGTTATATTACTATTATTATTATGGTTGTTATTAAAATATAGTGCATAATTAACCATTATAATATTCATATAAATAAAATTGTATATGATTTATATTAGTATACCCATGTTTTATATATATATATATATATATATATGTTCGTGGGATCATAGTTCTCTTAGATTATTTTATTCTTTTTATTTTTAATAAAACTATTATATATTGTTTTTTAATGAAATTACGAATTTTTTTTTTTATATGTTTCATAACTGTTTTTTTCTTTCATTTTTATAAAAGAATTATTTGGTAGTGAACATAAATGTATATTCGTATTTTTGTTAGAATATTCATCATATTCTTTTATTAATATGAGAAAGAAAAAATAATATAATTTGTGAGAACACAATGAAGAAACCAAATTCAACAAACTAGCATATTTTATAGTAATTGGACAAAGGTGGCATAAAACGTTTATCTTTATAATACTAATGGGTAAATTTACTTATTAAAACTACTTATCTTTGACCTTAATGAAAATATATAATATTAAGAATAAATATAAACCATTCAGTTAAATATATAATTCTTACACATATATATATTATTTCATATATTAAGTTGTTTAGTAATTATAATAATAATTATAAATATAATTTACAAATAAATTAAAATATAATTAAAATAATATATATATATATATATAATTATATTATTCTATAATTTTACAACTTCATATAGATAATAATATATTTTCTTCTTTTTTTTTTTCCTTTCTTTCTTAATATGTGTTCTTTTTATCGTTAACATAAATATAATACATATATGTTGTAACTTGAAAACTAAGGTAATTATAATATATGTACCGCATTATATATATATATATATAATTATTCGATACTATATATAACTAAATTTAAAATTGAAATTAGGATGAGTCAACACAATTATTCATTTACAAAATGAACTGATGTTTTGTATATTATATATAATGTTACAGAAAGATGTTTTTTTATATCGAACAATATTTTGTTTATTATTATTTATAATATATTTTTTACATTATATATTTTTTCTGTTTTTCCTGTTTTGTTTGATTCTTTTTTTCTTATACTTACTATTATCATTATAGTAAATACTCAAGGTTTTAGAAATAATATACAACCTTTATTTTATTTGATTAATTTTTAATATTGTTATTAATTTAACATAACATAAAAATATATTAGTTATAACATTTATTATGTTATATAAAGTAGTATAATGATCAAAATATATATAATAATAATAATTAATATAATTTAATTATTAAAATATATAGTTATAATTACATTGTAGCAACTATTAATCATACAATTATTATATCAATCAATTCTAAAATTATATATATATATATATTTATATATGATTTTAATATTTAATATAATATAATATAATATAAATAAAAAGTATAATTTACAATTTCTGAATTATAAATAGAATATTATGATATAAGTTACAATAGTATCACATAATATTCTAATAAAAGTAAAATTTTTTTGTGTACAATATCTCTTTTTTTAAAAACAATTTAGATTATAATTACAAATTTTAATATTTATTCTATTGTAATTATACAATATATTGTTTTTTTAATAAAATATTATTTTTAAAATACTTTTTAATATATATATATATATTTGTATAATTTTAGATACATTAGAGGGAAATGAATAGCATACAATAAATTTTAGAACAAAAAAAAGAAGAAACCAAATTAAATTATTAAAATATATTACTTTTAATTAATATTAAAATATATATTTACTATTAGATTTACTTTTAATACCACATATTATAATGTACAATGATTCTTACTAATTCTTATTTAATTCCAATATTGTGAATATACATATTGTTATATCAATTCCACATATATGTTCTAAGCAGTTGTAAATTATATGTTATGTACACCTGGAATAACTATTTCTCTACACATTCGTACGTAATTTACAAGAAAATAAAACACTTTGTTTGTAACTACAGTTTTACTTGTTATTAACATGTACAAAAAAAAAAAAAATTAGAATTATAATTTATGATATGACATAAAATTAAACGTTATTAGAAATTAAAATTCAAAATTATAAAAAATGTAATATATTTTGATATATAATTTTAATTTTTTTTTTTTTTTTTTTTTTTTTTTTGGTAACGGAACAATTATTCAGATACAAATGAGCATATATATTTTTATAATGGAAGTTAATTGTTAATTATATTATATAAATTATAATGATATTTTAGGTTAAAAATATTTAATTTATTTACAAAATATAATAAGGTATTATATATCAAATATTTAGTTATAATTTTTATCATAGAATATTAAAAATATAACACTAAAAATGAAAGTCCATTATATTAATATATTATTGTTTACTGTTCCATTAAATATATTGGTAACATTATGTCATGTATGAATGAAACATTGATAATTATATATATATTTACTGTTTTATTTATGTAAATATATCATATACATATTTATTACAAATATATAAAATAATAAATTACACCTAGATATAACAAAAATATATATAATATATTCTTTATAGGTATATAATCAAATATCTCTACACATCAGAAACCATACACCAACTACTAAGTCACGATTGTTATGCGAGTGCGACGTGTATACATCCATTTATGATAATGACCCAGAGATGAAAAACGTAATGGAAAATTTCAATAAACAGACAGAGGAAAGGTTTCATGAATACAATGAACGCATGCAAGAAAAACGTAAAGAATGTAAAGACCAATGCGAAAAGGATATACAAAAAATTATTTTAAAAGATAAAATTGAAAAGGAATTAACAGAAAAGTTAGAGGCATTGGAAACGAATATAAAGACTGAAGATATACCTACTTGCGTGTGCGAAAAATCAGTAGCAGACAAAGTGGAAAAAGCATGTTTGAGATGTGGAGGTATATTAGGTGGTGGTTTGGAACCAACGGTTGGTTTATTAGGTACAGTTGTAGTAAATCAGTTGACAAAAACTGCTACGGTTGCCTCCATTGAATTTGTTACTCAGGAGGGTATAAAAGCAGGTATTAAAGCTGTTGTTCATAATTTAATAAATGTGCTTCATCTTTTTGATGTTACACGAGATATATGGTTAACTCTTATTAATTCAAAAAATTATAATACTGTTAGTGGTCTAACAACAGCTGCTAAGACTGCTAAAGAAGCAGTTGGAACAACATGTCTAAGGAATACTCCTCGTCTTAAGCCTTCTTGCGATGCCATATTTAATAAGAGCAAAGTATAGTTTGGTCCAGTTAAATAAGCTGGTATTGAAGCTATTTATAATAAAGAAGCATCAATTGAAGTAGTTGAACTTGGTAAGATAACATCTACAAGCACTAGTTATTATACTGCTATTGTTGCTTCAGTTGTTGTAATAATATTTATAGTTGTGGTTATGGTATTTATTTATTTATTTAATATTACGTTATCGTAGAAAAAAGAAAATGAAGAAAAAACTCCAAAATATAAAATTATTGAAATAAATGATGTTGTATTGTTTCGATATAACATTTAATTTGCAATATCACATATTATTTGATTTAATATACATGTATGTTATAATTAATGAATTTGCTTAAAATATTATATTTTTATATTTCATTTTTTTTTTTTTTTTATATAAAGAACTTATATAAATATACATTGTTGATATATAAATTTATTATATTGCACCTATGAACTATTATATAATGGAATATATAACAGAATAAATATATTTTATTGTTAACATTATAATTAAATAAAAATCAAAATATAAGAATAATTATAAAATATAAATTAAGACAAATAAATATAATTTTAATTGATAATATTCACCTTCAATATTCATTAATTAATATTTATAATATGTATAATATGAAATATTATTATTTTTTCCCCTTTTATATATATTTTATTTCTTAATTTAAATTCATATTTCCATATTACTAGTTCATTAAAATGAAAGCTACAGTATATATATTTATGAAACTACAATTATATAAATCATTTCGGAAATTCAAAATTCATTATATATACGTACATATTTATGTATAAAATGGGACACTGCTCTTTCTTTTAACATAATGTTATAAAAGAAACATTTCTAAAGTAACAAAAATACGTTATACAATATAGGTTTATCACATTACAATTTTATAGTATATATTTACATCTTTTCTATTTTTGTTCTTGTTTTTTTTTTTTTATCCTACATATAATTACCATTATATGAAAAATAAACTTACGAATGGTATTAATGTTTTCCGTTTATAGTTAGTAATTACATATAGCATAAAAATATATTATTTCTTCTACATATTACTATATCTATACAATGTCATACTATTTCTTAAATATACAATTACATGAAATGATACAATTCATGTATGGCAAATCTTTAAATATCTTATCTACTAATTCAAAATTAAAAATTAAATATATAAACAATATTGTATAATCTCTAAATTATTAATATAATGTATTTGTATAACATTCATATTCACACAAAAATATACTACATAGCACGTTATATGAATACTTTCCCCTTTTGTAATTTATTATAATGATCATTAATAATATTCTTCTTCTCATCAATATATAATATAATTATTTAATAAAATCAATTCATTTTGTTAAATACTGTCAAAAGTTTTTAAAGTAAAATTAATATTCATATTAATAATAAAGTAGATACATAACAGAGAAACGTGCAACATGCAATAATATTTAGAACAAAAATAAAAATAATTAAATTAATAAAATATATTTTTTTAAAAAATGGTAACACATTTTTATATACTAACAAGTTTAGGTTTAATATTACATAATATAATGTACACCATTACTTGTTGTATTTTTTTGATAACAATTATACAAACATATCTGTTAAAATATGTATTATATATATATATTATGTGGTAATATAAAGGTTCATATATTTTTTAATAGTAGCACATATAATATATAAAATCTTATAATGTTATTGATTTATTAAAAATATGTATTTATAAACAAATCGAAGTATATTTTTTAAATTTTGTTAAAAGGACACACAATTCAATATATTAATATATGAATTTTTTTTTCTTTTAAATTGTTATATATATGTGATAATTTATTTATTTAAAAAAATGAGATATTTACATTGTATAACGTATGTATTTTAATAAATAAAATTATAATTTATGCATTAAGAATATTAAAATATATATATATACATATTATAATATATAATATATATTTTATAATAAATTATATAAAAATTTTATAAAAAAATTGCGCCGCCCCCCTCCGGGTAACTTAGCAGCTCGATCTGCAACTTTTCTTATGAAATTGTCGGCAAGCGGAGTCGAACCAACGTTCTCACAAGGAAAGGTTACATACCTAACCACTGGGCTACTGAGGCAGCTTAATAATAGTACTGACATCAAAGTATTATTAAAAATGAAATTTATGCATATAATATATATATATATATATATATATATTTACCACTGTATGTACATATATAAAATATATCATAATAGGAATATAAATATTTTGAGAATAAATGTACGAATTTTATATTTAAATTTAAAGAAAAGAAAAATATATGTTATATATATATATATATATATATATATATATATTTATATATATATATTCATCTTGATGTTTAAATTTATTTGGAGAATAAAATTATATATATGAAAAAAGGTATGTAAATGTATTAATTTGAAATATATATTATTATATTTTTTCGCTTTTGTTTTTTCAATATATTCATATATATATATATATATATATATATGCATATATAATTATTTTTTTTTTATGTTATTTTTAAAGTAATAATATATATTTTGAAGAATAAAAATTACTATCAAATAAGCCTTCATAATAAAAAAATAATGAACATATTAAAGATTCATACATTTATATATTTTTTCTTTCAATATAAAATATATAAATTTATAAGCAATATATATGTTATAACAAATGTATAGACACGAAATTGTTTGCTATACTTAAACAAATTACTAATAAGCAAATATATTCAGATATATATAGTATGATTAAATAATATGTTCTGTGTATTGTTGGGAACCTAACAAATATTATGAAACAATTTTAATACTTTATCAAATTATATATATATATAAATAAATATTTATTTTTAATTATTATTCTTAATATATATATCATGTAAAATATGGACTCAAATTTTCTAATACAATTTTTATAAAAAGTATAGACAAACCAGACCAAATTCATTTATTATATGATTTAAGAAGATTTCATCCTTTTTTATAATACTGCTTTCAAAGTTTCATACAAAATCTTTTCCCTTTTTTTTGTACATTACGATAGAGAAATATATATATATATATATATAGCATATCATATGTTACCATCACATATATTACCATAAATCATATTTATATTGATGCATTATACATGAAGTTTATGTAGATTGGAAGATAATTATAGATATATAATTATTTGTGTATTTATATATGTTAGATAGGTTTAGTATGTACTTGTATTTCTCTATTTATATATATATTTTGAGTGTAACCAAGCGTATATAGTTATAAAGATTGTTCAGTATATGTTGGTATGTGAATGCATGCATATGAGTCTATCTTATTTTTGGTATATATATCTATGTTCATATAGATATGTTTTAGAGATGAGGTTTATGTATTTGTGTGGATATATATATACAAAATACATAATTAATAATATATCTTTCATAAGAATAGTAAATATACAATATATATAAAAATAAAATAAAAACATAATAATATCTATAGTTATTATAACATCCTTTTTTTTTCAATTTTATTTATTATATTTATTTTATTTTATTTTATTATTATTTTTCTTTTTTTTTTTGTTATCTCTATATTACAAATATATATAGAAATATTACTATTTCGAGTATAAATAAATTTATTCTACATATATGTATGTATATTATCTGTTCATTATATATATATATATATATATATATTCTATATGTATTGTATTTGAATTATGTATGCATCCTATATATATATTATATACATTCTCTCTAGAAATATATTAAATATATATATGTATTTTAATTAAATATATATGTATTTTGTATTATTAAATGTTATATTATTTTTATACATGTGTTAGTATATATTTTAATATATAATTTAAACAGATTAGTAATATGTAACTATTGAAATCTATATATTTATATAATTGTATTATATTTGTAAAATGTTTTTGATAATTTGATCAATATTAATGTAGAGAAAATGTACATTTTGTTCACACAATATATTTGAATATATATATGTATATACATATATAATTTTTCACTTTAATGTTTTTTTTATATTATAAAAACAAAATAAAGGAAATATATAAAATACATGGAATACATAAAATATATAAATTATATAAAATGAAGTATATAAAATAAATAATAAAAAAAGTGTAATTTTTTTTTTATTAATACAATAGTCCATTTTCTATGTTATTTTATTTTATTTTATTTTTTTTTTTTTTTGATGTTGTACATATATACTATATAATACATTATATATTGTAATATATTATAAACTATATTATATAACAATAAAAATTAATATTTATAATATACTATTTTCAATATGATAAAATACCTAAAAAATATATATCTATCGTATATATGTATTTATTTTCATAGATATATGGTAGATAATATAGATAGAAAGGTAATATTTACTTTTTCTTATCTATTATATAAGATAAATATATATATAAATAATTTAATAACAAATAGATAAATGATTATAAAATAGTATAATAATAATATATATATATATTTTTTCTATTTTATATAATATATAATATATATAGAATTATATAAATAAAAATCTACATTAAATATAACATGTTCTCTTTCATAGTTTTTAACAAAATGTTTTAATCTATTAGGCTATATTTAATATTTAAAAAAATATATAAATAATTATATTAATGTAAAATATAATTAAATATATATATATATATGTCCATATATATGTTGGTATATTTCTATTAATATAACTAAATGATATTGTACAAAATAATTATATATTATAGTAACTGAATTAAATAATATATATATATATATATAAGTGAAAAATATTAGTATGAAATATTATAATATTATCATGTACTATTAAAATTATAACAATAAGGTTAGTAGTAATGTTATATAATATTCATATTCCCACATTGTCATATATTTATAATATATATAAATTAAGATATATATATATTTCTTCAAATATCGACATAAAAACATATATATAACATTTCCGTATTATTTCATACATCATATCGATTACATTTTAGCTTCTTTTTTTTTTTCATGACATAGTAAGACTAAGAAACAAAATAATATCACAACAAACATAGTGACTACCGTTACATGATATTACCACATAATATAAAGCATTAAATAATATTATTGCATGTTAATGATAACTACTATATCATATACAACACTCCTAGCTATCACTACATAGTAACAGTAGTAGTCACAATCACGGCATCATGGTAATATATATTTTCATTCATATCTTCCTTATCGTTTGTTGTGCATACACTATTAATATATATTTATGTTATAATGGTAGACTATGTTAACAATGTATGAATGACCATCGTAGATTAATAATAGATACATGAAAACTGTGTATATGTATGTGTACATTTATGGCATAATGTAGTCGGGAAGCATACAAAAATGGCGCCGCAAAGTAGTGGGGGTAGTGAGGAGGATGATATTGACCACAAAAGTGTGAAACATTTATTGGAT
This sequence comes from Plasmodium falciparum 3D7, assembly GCF_000002765.6. Lineage (NCBI taxonomy): Eukaryota > Apicomplexa > Aconoidasida > Haemosporida > Plasmodiidae > Plasmodium > Plasmodium falciparum. The sequence continues at coordinate 976,519 of NC_004318.2, read as the reverse complement.
AGCATAGGGAAAAAAGTACACGACAAAGTGAAAAGTGAAGCTAACCAATATAAAGATGACTTGAAAGGAAATTTGCAGCATGCAAAAGATATGGGGGAAAGAGCTAGCAGCAATAAAACATGCGACCTTGTAAAAGAATATTATGAGCACTTTAATGGTGATGCTAGCGATAAAAGGCAGCCGTGCAAAAAAGACACAAACGGAAACGATGTAGAGCGTTTTTCGGTTAAACAACAAGCAGAATATGATAACAAAAAAATGAAATGTAGTAATGGTAGTAATGGTAAAAATGAAGGAGCATGTGCGTCGTTTCGACGATTAAATTTATGTAACAAAAATATGGAAAACATGGACACAAATAATAATGATGGTAAAGCTAAACATAATTTATTGGCAGAGGTGTGTCTTGCAGCAAAGTATGAAGGGGATTCTTTAAAACATTATAGTAAAAAACTTAACCTAACTTATACTGATTCTCCTTCCCAATTATGTACTGAGTTGGCACGAAGTTTTGCTGATATAGGAGATATTGTCAGAGGAAAAGATCTTTTCCTTGGTCATAAACAAAGAAAAAAAGAATTAGAAAAAAGATTAGTAGAAATGTTTAAGAACATTCAGGGTAATAATTCAAAACTCCGAACTCTTTCACTAAATCACGTAAGAGAATATTGGTGGGCACTTAATAGAGACCAAGTATGGAAAGCTATCACGTGCGACGCGGACACTGGTAATGCATATTTTCGAACAACGTGCAGTGATAGTCATCGTAGTGGAACTTTTTCTCAAGCTAAGGATAAATGCCGCTGTAAGGACGAAAACGGCAAAAATGAGACCGACCAGGTTCCCACATATTTTGACTACGTGCCACAGTTTCTTCGCTGGTTCGAGGAATGGGCAGAAGACTTTTGTAGAAAAAAAAAAAAATATGTTGATATAGTTAAAACATATTGTCGTGAAAAAGATAAATATGGTAACGAACGATATTGTAGTGGTAATGGCTACGATTGCACAAAAACTATATATAAAAAAGGTAGAATTGTTGTAGGTTATGAATGTACAAGCTGTTCTGTTTGGTGTCGTATGTATGAAAAATGGATAGATAACCAGAAAAAAGAATTTCTAAAACAAAGAAACAAATATCAAACAGAAATACCAGTTAATGGTAGGAAAAGACGAAGTACAACTAGTAATTATAAAGGATATGAAAAACAATTCTATGAAGAATTTAAACGTAACTATGGTGACGTTAATAAATTTTTGCAATTATTAAATAAAGAGGCAACATGCAAAACTATTGGAGATGAAAAAGAAAAAATTGATTTTACTAAAAACGTTGAGGATCATAAAAATATTAATAGTCAAGGAACGTTTTATCATTCGCAATATTGTGAAGTATGTCCCGGATGTGGGGTCAAACATAATGGTAGTGAATGGAAAGAGAAAAATAATGGTCAATGCAAAGGTGGAAAACGTTATACAATTAAAGATAATGCCCCGTCTACTAATATAGATGTTCTTTTTTTCGGTGATAAACGTGATCAGATAAAAAGTAAAATGGAGAAGTTTTGCAATCAAACAAATGGTTCTAGTGGTGATTGTGGTGGTACTAATAGTGATTCTTCTTTGTGTGAACCATGGCAATGTTATGAAGGTAAACATGTACAGAAAGATCAAAATGCACAGGAGGATGACGATGACGGCGAATATGACAAGGATTATACAAATATAGAAAATGCAGGCGGATTATGTATATTGCAAAACAAAAATAGAAAAGAAAAAAAGTCTGAAAAGGAACCTGAGCAATTCCAAAAGACGTTCAACGAATTTTTTTACTTTTGGATAGTACGTTTTTTGAACGATTCTATGTATTGGAGAGGCAAAATTGGGGGATGCTTAAAAAATAAATCAGAAAAATGTAAAAATGAATGTAATACAAATTGTAAATGTTTTTTAAAATGGATTGGAAAAAAAAAAACCGAATGGGGGAAAATAGTAGAACATTTTAACACGCAAAAAAATCTTCCAATGGATCATGTCTTAATTCTTAAATTTGTTTTGAAATTAGAGGATCTTTTCAATAATATTAAATCGGGTTATGGGAATGTAAAGGAATTAAAAGGAATTAAGAACATGTTGAAAGAGGAAGAAGAAAAAAATAAAGAAGAAGAAGAAGCAGGTGCTAGTGGTGGCGAAAATAAGAATACGTCAATTGATAAATTACTAAAACACGAAGAAGACGAAGCCAATAAATGCCTAAAAACCTACAAAGAAAACTGCCAACAACAAGAAAATACCTCTGGTGGAAGAACTGGAGAACCACGACCTGCCGCCACTGACCCCACTGCCTCCACTGGTAGTGGCGACGACGAAGACGACGATGATGATGATGACGACGAAGACGACGATGATGATGATGACGACGAAGACGAAGAGGAGGCGGAGGCGGCGGAGGGGGACACGGAGGCGGAAAACCCGGAACAGGGGGAGGAGGAAGAGAAGGGACCATCACAAGAGGACCCCAAGGTTTGTGAAACAGTAGACAAAGCACTCACTGGTGACACCACTGCTCTCAAAGATGCCTGTCCAACCAAATACGGCCCAAAGGCACCCACAAGTTGGAAGTGCATACCAAGTGGTGACAAAGCAGCCACAAGTGGTGAGGGTGACAGTGGTCCCTCACGTAAACGACGTGACACCACTGGTGGTGAATCCACCACATCTAGTAGTGCCACCACTGGTGGTAAAGACGGAGCCACTGGTGGTAGTGTTTGTGTGCCACCCAGGAGGCGAAAACTATACGTGGGGGGATTAACGAAGTGGGCAGAAATACAGTTGAAATCACAGGCAGGTGGTGATAAAGCCACGCAGGAAGGTGATGGTAACGGTGGTAGTGAGACACAACCACAAGGTGGCACACCCTCACAACCAGACCCCAAAGTGGAACTACTCAAAGCATTTGTTGAGTCCGCCGCGGTAGAAACCTTCTTCCTATGGGATAGGTACAAAAAAGAATGGATGGCACAAAAGTTGGCGGAACAAGGACTAACTGGTGGACTACCCGGCCTCTCCAGTAGCGTCCTCGGTGAAGAGGAGGAACAGCCCCCCCAATCCAAATTACAACAAACTGGTGAAATCCCCCCCGATTTTTTGCGTCAAATGTTTTATACTTTAGGAGATTATAGAGACATTTTGGTGGGTAACAGCACACACATTTTGGAGGCTGTAACTATTGGTAGTAATAACGAAACTGGTAAAGAGATTATGAAGGCAATACAAGAGAAAATACAACAAATTCTCCCCCAAAATGGCGACAAACCTGGCAAAACTAGTGGCACAACCCCTCAAGCCTTGTGGTCAAAATACGCCGAACCCATTTGGAATGGAATGATATATGCTTTAACATACAAAGACAACACCGACAGTGGCGCAAAAGGCAAACCACCAACACAAGATACACAAGTGAAAACAAAACTTTGGGACGAAAACAGCAAAAAACCCAAAAAAAACGCCGGACCCGAAAGCAACATCGACTATACGTATGAAAACGTGGTACTTAAAGAAGATGAAAGTGGTGCCAAAACCACTGGTGGTGACACCCCCCTCACCAACTTTATATCACGCCCCACCTACTTCCGATACCTTGAAGAATGGGGAGAAACATTTTGTCGACAAAGGACGAAGAGGTTGGATAAGATAAAGGAAGATTGTGAGGTGGATGATGATGATAACAAATGTGATGGTGATGGTTTTTACTGTACTCAAAAGGTTACAAATGAGGATGAAACTATTAAGGGTTTCGATTGTTCGACGTGTGCCAGACATTGTAGATTTTATAAAAAGTGGATAGAAAGAAAAAAAGACGAATTTACTGAACAAAAAAATGCATATAGTAAACAAAAAGAAAAATGCAAAGAGGGAAGTGAGAGTTCTAAACAATTTTGTGGAACACTAAAAGATGACGCTGCAGCATTTTTAAATAAGTTAAAAAGCGGACCATGTAAAAATGAGAGTGGAGAGGGTCCAATAAAATTTGATGATCAAGATAAAACATTTAAACATACAGAATATTGTGGTCCATGCTCTCAATTTACTGTTGATTGTAAAAATTGTAATGGTGGTCATACAAAAGGGAAGTGCAAAAATAAAACGATTACTGAAGAGGATATTAAAACAATGAACGATCATAATCATGTTGTTATGGGTGTCATTGATAACAGCGCAAAAGGATTTGATGATGGTTTAGAGGCTTGCAGAGATAAATGTATATTTGAAGGTATTAGAAACGATGTATGGAAATGTGGCAAAGTATGTGGTTTAGATGTATGTGGTCTGAAAAACGCTAATGGGAAAAACTATGATCAAATTATATTAATTAGAGCATTATTTAAACGTTGGGTAGAAAATTTTTTTGACGATTATAAGAAAATTAAACATAAAATTTCACACTGTATAAATAATGGAAATGGATCTATATGTACAAGTGATTGTGGGAAAAAATGTAATTGTGTGAAAGATTGGATAACTAAGAAAAAGGATGAATGGAAAAACATAAAAGAACGTTTCCGTGAACAATATAAAAAGCCCGATAATTACAATGTCAGAAGTGTTTTGGAGGAAGTGATACCTGAAAATCATCTTGTAAACACTAAAAATAAGGTTATAAAAATAAGTAAGTTCGATAATTCTTGTGCATGTAGTGCCAGTGCGATCTCAACAAATGGTAATGAGGAGGATGCTATAGATTGTATGATTAAAAATCTTGAAAAAAAAATTGACGACTGCAATAGGAACCACAACCCTAGTGACAAAGAATGCAACGAAACATTAGCACAAACGCCTGACGAAACTTTTGACAATGACATAGAAATAGAGGAGGCGAAGAAGATGGTGCCAAAATTTTGTAAAATAGAGGAAGAAACAAAAGAAGCAGTGGATGAAGAAGGCGAATGTAAAGCATCATCCCCTGCTGAACCCAAAGTACAAGAAGAAAAAGAGGAGCAAAAAGATAAAAAAGATGAAGAAACAGAGCAAGCGGCACCAACAGGTGACAAAGGCACAAAGGAACTTCCATTAACACCAAGACCGAGACCTGGACCACAACCAAAACCCCCCCCTCAAGTGGAAAAAAATCCGTGGGAACATCCCATTGTCATACCCGCCCTGGTGACCTCCACCCTCGCCTGGAGCGTTGGCATCGGTTTTGCTGCATTCACTTATTTTTATCTAAAGGTATTATATATATATATAAATATATATATATATATATATATATATATGTGTGGATGTGGATGTATATGTATTTGTGGGGTGTGTTTGGATATATATATGTTCATATATATGTATTTGTGTATATGTATCTGTTAGTGTGTTTGGATATATATATGGATTTACATGTATGTGTTTTATATATATTTTATATATATATATTTATATTGAAAAAGAAAAAAATGAAAAAAAGAAAAAAAAAAATTTATTAAAATAAAAAAAAAAAGGAGAAAAATATTTTAAAAATAATAAAAATTATAATAAAAATATAAATTTTGATAAAATAAAAAATGAAAAATATTATCAAAAAAAAATTAAAAAAAATTTTATATAAAAAAAAAATGATTATAAAAAAAAATTTATTAGAAATAAAATAAAAACAAATTTATTAAATAAAAACAAAAGAAGAAAAAAAAACATTAAAAAAAAAATATATATCATAAAATAAAAAAAAAAGAAAAAAATATATTAAAATAAAAATATATATCATAAAATAAAAAAAAAAGAAAAAAATATATTAAAATAAAAATATATATCATAAAAAAAAAAAAAATTAAAAAAATTTATTTAAATAAAAAATAAAAAATTATACAAGGAAAATTAAATATAAATTTAAATAAAAAAAAAATAAAAAAAATTTAATTAAATAAAAAAAATAAAATAAAATTTAATACATTGACATTTACACATATATATATATATACCCATAACTACATTCACATTTACACATACATATATATATATACCCATAACTACATTCACATATACACATACATATACATACATATATATATATATATATATACCCATAAATACATGCACATAACACATACATATATATATATATATACCCATAACTACATACATATATACATTAACAAACTCATATATATACCTAAATACATATATATACATACACATATATGTTCATTTTTTTTTTTAGAAAAAAACCAAATCATCTGTTGGAAATTTATTCCAAATACTGCAAATACCCAAAAGTGATTATGATATACCGACAAAACTTTCACCCAATAGATATATACCTTATACTAGTGGTAAATACAGAGGCAAACGGTACATTTACCTTGAAGGAGATAGTGGAACAGATAGTGGTTACACCGATCATTATAGTGATATTACTTCATCTTCCGAAAGTGAGTATGAAGAATTGGATATTAATGATATATATGCACCACGTGCTCCTAAATATAAAACATTGATAGAAGTGGTACTAGAACCTAGTGGTAACAACACAACAGCTAGTGGTAACAACACAACAGCTAGTGGTAAAAACACACCTAGTGATACACAAAATGATATACAAAATGATGGTATACCTAGTAGTGATACACCTATGAATAAATTTACTGATGAGGAATGGAATACATTGAAAGATGAATTTATATCACAATATCTACAAAGTGAACAACCAAATGATGTACCAAATGATTATAGTAGTGGTGATATTCCATTGAATACACAACCGAATACTTTATATTTTAATAAACCTGAAGAAAAACCTTTTATTACATCTATTCATGATAGGGATTTATATACTGGAGAAGAATATAGTTATAATGTTAATATGGTTAATAGTATGGATGATCCAAAATATGTATCAAATAATGTATATTCTGGTATAGATTTAATTAATGACGCACTAAATGGTGATTATGACATTTACGATGAAATATTGAAACGAAAAGAAAACGAATTATTTGGAACAAATCATACGAAAAAAAATACATCAACCAATAGTGTTGCAAAAAATACAAATAGTGATCCTATACTCAATCAAATAAATTTGTTTCATACATGGTTAGATAGACATAGAGATATGTGCGAAAAGTGGGAAAATGATAATGAGCGGTTAGCCAAATTGAAAGAAGAGTGGGAAAATGAGACACATAGTGGTAACAAACATAGTGACATACCTAGTGGTAACCATGTGTTAAATACTGATGTTTCTATACAAATACATATGGATGATCCTAAACCTATAAATCAATTTACTAATATGGATACTATCTTGGACGATCTGGAAAAATATAAAGAACCTTATTATGATGTGCAAGATGATATTTATTATGATGTAAATGATCATGATACATCAACTGTGGATACTAATGCTATGGATGTTCCTAGTAAAGTACAAATTGAAATGGATGTAAATACCAAATTGGTGAAAGAGAAATATCCTATAGGAGATGTGTGGGATATATGAAATTAATGTAGATGTTTGTTTGTTTCTTTCATGTGTTTTTTTTTGTATAGTGGTTATATTTGTCGGTTATATTTTTGTTTTTTTATTTTTGTGGAATATATGTTATATATTTTTTTTTTTGTGGATATTATGTGTTTTTTTTTTATTTTTGTGGAATATATATATATATTATTTCTGGTATATATTAAATTTTTTATTTGTGGAGTATATATATATTATTTCTGCTATATATTATATTTGATTTGTGGTTTATATTATATGTTTTATTTGTGTATTTTTATGTGTTTTTCTTTTTTTTTTGGTATTTAATTTTTAGTGTTATAAATTATATTATATTATATTATATTATATTATATTATATTATATTATATTATATTATATTATATATATATATATATATGTACATGTATATAACATGATTATATTGTGTTATATATTATGTTATATTTTTTAATTTTGTGGTCTTATTATATACAATTATATATATAGTGTTATATATATTAATTATAATCACATAAGTAGTTAATATTATTTAGAATAAACATATTATATATTATAAAAATATATATATAATTTACACTCATTTCATTAAAAAAAAATTAATAAATATAAGTTAATTAATTTAATAACCACATAACATTAAACAAAAAAAAATATATATAATGTTATAAAAATTGAATTATTATAATATTCTTGTATTAAAAAATCTAAAATTCACAAAACATTAAATTGAATTTAATATCATGGAACCATATATTTATTCCTTTAATAATTTAGTGTAATGGGCTTTTTTATTCATTTTATTTTTTCGTCGATAACGTAAAACTAAATAAATAATTATCATAATTAAAACTATAATTAATAATGCAACAACAGAAGCAATAATAGCATTCTGGCAAATAACATATTTAGCGTCTACTACAGCAATGCTGTTTTTTATAGCTTCTTCAGTAGCTTGTTGTGCAGCTGCTGTAGCAACAGGTTCGGCATCTGAGACGATAGATTTTACAGCTACTTCTATAGAATTGTACGTTGAAGAAACCTTCCCTGGAATTTTCCGTGCAGCAAAAAAATTTTCCATCGCCCAAGGGCAAATAGAATTATCAGCGCCAGAGCCACCTGTTAGACATGAAGATGGATTATATTGTTCATTTATGGCACGAGCAATCTTTGTGACATTAGTATATTTTGTTGTAGCAAAATAGGATTCCAATATCTGATTATCTAGAGTTGATACATGTAATTTTCCTAATCCTGCAATAACAAATTTCTTACCTGCCTCAGCACCTGCAGCTTTAATAGTCGCAGCCATGGCTCCATCCTTTGCCGCTTCCTTAGCTAATTCCGTAGCCGTAGTAATAGCAGCTTTTGTCAACTCTTTTACTGCAACTGTACCAAATATTCCAACACTTCCTGCAACACCACCTAGCCCACACCCATACTTAAGACAACCTGTTTCTACTTTTTCTGCTAATGATTTTTCTATTTTATCTTTTTCAATAATTTTTTGTACATTTTTATCACGTTGTTCTTTACTTTTTTGGCGTTTTTCATTCATACGTTCATCGTATTCTTCAAAACATTGTGAGGTACGATCAACAAATTGTTGCATTACACTTTTCATACCCGTATCCTTGTCATAATTTGATGATTGTGTGTCACATTCACATAATGATCTATTGGTTTGTGTATGATGTGATGTGATGGATGGTTTGTTTTTACTATACACCTATAAAAAATATATCATATATATGTATGTTATAATTAGTTGGCGTATATTATTTTACATATATTTGTTATAAATTTATATATGATATATTTAAATAAATTATTAAATACTATATATATTTATATTTATAAATATTTGATTCGTACATGATATGATGTTACCAATATATATAATGGAAAGAAAAATAATAATATTTTAGTGTAGTGCAGTTTCATATTTATTGTGATACTACTATTATTTTATGATTAAAATTATAACTAAAGAAATTCATATATAATAATATATTTTATTGTTACATAAGAATTACATATGTTTAAACTAATATATAATTATAGGCTTATACTATAATGCACAATTATTTTTCCCATTATATAAAAATATATTCATTTACTGCAACCATATTTGTTCCTTTTATTCAGAACAAAAAAAAATAAATAAATAATAATAAATAGGAAGAAAAAAATATATAATATAATAAAATATTTCCATATTTTTTATAAATTATCATTTTAATTTCTAATAAAATCTAATTTTATATCTTACGATATATTGTAATATTAACTTTTCTTTGTTCTTAAATATTTATAAAACAAGTAGAACTATAGTTACAAACAACTTGTTCTTTTTTGTGTTGTAAATTATATACAAATGTTTAGAGAAATAATTGTTAAAGGTGTACAATACGTATGTAAGAACATATTTCTATATATATATATTAAATACATATTCCAACATAAAATTGGTAGTATTTCAATTATATAAAACAATTTACAATAAAAATTGTGTATCACAATAAAAGGAACAAGTTTTTTTCAAACTAATAGTAATTGTATTTTTTTTTTTTTTTTTTATTTCGATACCCTTTTGTTCTCGATCTTATATATACGTTGTACTACAGGATATGTCATATATTATATAATATAATATATATTACATTATAAAAAAAAATAAAAATAATAAATATTATATTAATAATGTATTATTTTTAATATAATGAAAAATATATATATACCTATACATATATATTTTTTTATGTAGATATATGATAGATAATATAGATAGAGAGAAACAGAAGAAGATATTTGCCTCTGTTGTTATCTCTAAAATATATATATAATTAATTAAAATAAGGCGAAAAAAAAAATATATATTAAGGTTTATTATTAAATATAGAAACATGTTGTATGTTTTTGTATGTATGTATTTTCGTATTTTTTTTTTTTTTCTCATTTATAATTTTACAAAATATATAAAACATAAAAAAATAATATATAAAATTAAATATAAAAATAAAGGAATACATGAAATATAATATTTTTCATAAAATGTAATTGTTGTTTTTTTTTTTGTTAGAATATTTAAATTTATTATAAAAGTATTAATATATATTTTTTTAAAAATATATATATAAAACTAATAATTATTATTATATACATATTAAATATTATTTATTAATATATATATTATATATATATTATATATATATTATAATATTACTACTATTATAATTAATATATATATATAAATATATATATAATACTTATATATATATATTCCAACACAATACTATTATTATTATTCTACCATATTACAATACTCCCATAACATACATACATACATACACCAAACCAAACCACTATACCACCACTTACCACGTATGCATGACATCATGTAGTCCAGAACAACCAAAATGGTGGCGCGAGGAGGTCATCAGGGCGGGGAAGATATTGATGAAACAAGTGCCAAACATTTATTGGATAGCATAGGGGAAAAAGTGTACAAAAAAGTGCATGGTGCTGCTCTACAACGTAGTAATGGTGCGTTGCAAGGAATTTTGTCACTAGCAACATTTGAGAAAAAACCAGAGACTCAACAAACACCAAAAGATCCATGCGACCTTAATCATAAATATCATACTACTGTTACCAGTGGTTATGATAAAGAAAATCCTTGTAAGGATAGACCAGAAGTTCGATTTTCTTATACAGAAGGAGCAGAATGTAATAAGAGCAAAGTAAAGGGTAATGAAGGTAATAGTGAAGGTGCATGTGCTCCATATAGACGATTGCATGTATGCGATCAAAATTTAGAACTAATAAAACCAAAGAATATAACAACACATAATTTATTGGTGGATGTGTGTCTTGCTGCAAAATTTGAAGCAGAGTCATTAAAAACATATCGTGGAAAATATCAACTAACTAATCATGGTTTCCATACCAATATATGTACTGAGTTGGCACGAAGTTTTGCAGATATAGGAGATATTATTCGCGGAAAAGATCTATATCGTGGTAATAACAAAGAAAAAGATAGATTAGAAGATAATTTAAAAAAAATTTTCAAGCAATTATATGAAGAATTAACAAAGAACAATAAGAATGAGGCGATAAAAACTCACTACCAAGATGATGATCCAAATTATTATAAATTAAGGAATGCTTGGTGGGAAGCTAATAGACAAGAAGTATGGAAAGCTATCACGTGCGGTGCTGGGGGTTCTAAATATTTTCGACACACATGTGGTACAGGAACGCCGACTGATGATAAATGCCGATGTGCGATAAATGATGTTCCTACATATTTTGATTATGTGCCACAGTATCTTCGCTGGTTCGAGGAATGGGCCGAAGATTTTTGTCGTAAACGAAAACATAAATTAAAAGATGTTAAAACAAATTGTCGTGGAGAAAATGGTACAGATCGATATTGTAGTGGTAATGGATTAGATTGCACAAAAACTATTAGAGCCAAATATATCTATGCTATAGGTAGTGAATGCACTAAATGTTCTTTTTTGTGTGGTTTTTATAAAAAATGGATAGATAACCAAAAAAAAGAATTTCTAAAACAAAAAAAAAAATGTGAAAATGAAATGTTAAGTAAAAGTAAGAAAAAACAAAGTACAAAATATAATGTTTATGAAGGATATGATAAAGAATTTTATAAAATACTTAAAAGTAACAATGTTGGAAACCTTGATAATTTTTTGGATTTATTAAGTAATGAAAATGAATGTAAAAATATTGATGGAAAAGGAGGAAAAATTGATTTTAATAACACTGATAATAAAACATTTTCGCATTCGGAATATTGTGAAGAATGTCCCGACTGTGGGGTCGAAAAGAAAGATAATGGAGAATTTCAAAAGAAAGAGAAAAATAATGGTGAATGCAAAGGTGGAAAACGTTATGAGATTCCAAATCATGCCAAATTTAATGAAATTAATGTCCTTTCCTTCGGTGATAAAGGCGAAGATAGAGAAACAAAATTAAAGAAATTTTGCGAAACAAAAAATGGTAGTGCTGGTGGTGGTGGTGGTAGTAATAGCGAAATCAAGGAACTAACTGAACAATGGAAATGTTATGAAGAGAAAGATATAAAAAAACTCGTTGAGAATGACCTGGAATATAACAAGGAGGTAAAAGGTTCAGGTGGAATATGTATATTGCAAAAGACGAACGGCGAAGAAAATGGGAAAAAGCAAAAGACATTCAATGATTTTTTTCACTTTTGGGTACGACATTTATTGAACGATTCTATAGAATGGCGAGAAAAACTTGATAAATGTTTAAAAAATGGTACGAAAATACTATGTAAAAATGGATGTAACAAAAATTGTAAATGTTATGAAAGCTGGGTTGAAGAAAAAAAAAAAGAATGGGGGGAAATCAAAAAACATTTTGACACGCAAGAAGATATTAAAAATTCAACAGGAGTGGATCCTATCGTAACTCTTGAATATGTTTTGGAAGAGTTTTATTTTCCACTTATTCAAGAAGCTTATGGAGATGCACAAGCAATAGAAGGAATTAAGAAAACATTACATAGCAAAGAAAATCAGCAAACAGATGCTACCGACACTAAAAATAAGACCTTACTTGATTACTTGCTCCATCACGAAGAACAAGACGCCGATAAATGCGTAAGAAATAATCCAGATAAGGACTGCCCCAAAAAACCACCCACTGGAGGTCCTGGTGGCGTCCACTCCGACACCGCCTCAGAAGACATCACCCACCACGACTCCTCCCACGATGAATCCGAAGGCTCAGAAGACGAAGAAGAAGAAGAAGAGGAGGACAAGGAGGAGGAAGGTGAAGATGGTGAAGACGTCCAGGACGACGTAGCCGAGGAGGACACGGCAAAGGAGGAGGGGTCGTCAACCACAGAGACACAACTACCAGACGCTTGCAATATAGTAAAAACACTATTTGAGAGCACCAAAAATTTTGAAGATGCCTGTCCAACCAAATACGGCCCAAAGGCACCCACAAGTTGGAAGTGCATACCAAGTGGTGACAAAGCAGCCACAAGTGGTGAGGGTGACAGTGGTCCCTCACGTAAACGACGTGACACCACTGGTGGTGAATCCACCACATCTAGTAGTGCCACCACTGGTGGTAAAGACGGAGCCACTGGTGGTAGTGTTTGTGTGCCACCCAGGAGGCGACGATTATACATACATAAAGTGGACGACAACGTGAAGGACGACGCGTCATTACGTAAGTGGTTTATCGAGAGTTCTGCTGTAGAAACTTTTTTTTTGTGGCATGAATACAAAATGGAGAAAAAAAGAGAGGATATAGAAAAACAGAAAGCAAATGAAAAAGTTGTAGATACATCAAATGTTGGAGAAGAACTTCAAAATGATTTAGAAGGAAATGGTACTATCCCCGAAGAGTTTAAACGTCAAATGTTCTATACATTAGGAGATTATAAAGACATATTTGAGGGGAAGAGTATAGAGGTTGGTGACGAGAAGGACAAGCAGAAAATGAAAGAAATAGAAAAGAAAATACAAGCACATATAAATAGTGGTTCCTCATCTCCTCCTCATGGAACACCTGGTCAACCAAATAGTGTCACAACCCCCCAACAAACCTGGTGGAGTAGAAACGCCCCTTCCATCTGGAAAGGAATGATTTGTGCACTAACATATAAAGAAGATGGCGAAAAATCAACAGACGACAAAACAACATTAAAGAGGAATGATGATGTCTACGAGAAAATTTTCGGGAAACCCCCCAATAACGACAACCCCCAAAACCCCAACAACGGCACATTCCACAAAAAATACCATTACGATAGTGTCAGACTTAAAGATGATGATGATCAAAGTGGTGACAAACTCCAAAGCACCTCAGCCCCTAGTGATACACCCACCCTCAACAACCCCAAATTGAGTGATTTCGTGTTACGCCCCACCTACTTCCGATACCTTGAAGAATGGGGAGAGAGTTTCTGTGGTACGCGGAAGAGGATGTTGGAACAACTTGAAAAAGTATGTCGTAGTGGTGAGACAGGTAAAGAACATTGTAGTGGGGATGGACATGTTTGTGAAAAAGACTATCTTAACCATAATAATATGTTTGCAGATTCATATTGTCCTGATTGTAAGAAAGCATGTAGAAAATATAAAAAATGGATAGAAAAAAAATTAGAAGAATTTCAAAAACAAAAAGATAAATATAAAGGGGAACTTGATAAATTAACAAAAGATAAATCTGGTGGTGATAAGAAATTTTGTGAAGAAATAAAAAATCATTCGTCTGCTGCAAATTTTTTGAAAGAATTGAAACATGGCAAAGATAATCAAGGTAATAGTGATCAAGATAATAAACTAGATTTTGAGAACATTCCTCAGACATTTTCTCGTTCAACGTATTGTAAAACATGTCCTCCCAATAAAGTTAATTGTAGTAGTGGTAGTAAAAGTCGTACAAGTGGTGGTACAAATAGATGTACAGAAGTTAAAAAAAATGGAGAGACGTGGGAAAAGGTTTTTGATAAAATAGCTAAAAACAATGGAAAGACTACTACTATTGATGTCCATATGATTGATCGTAGGGCACCGTTTATTAAAAAATATTTAGAAAATTCAAAAAATTCAGAAGAATCAAATAATTCACTCTTTAAGGATTCATATCTTTTTAAAAGTGTAAGAGATCAAAACTGGGAGTGTAAATTTGAAAATGAAAATAAGGATGTATGTAAATTAAAAAATTTTAATGACAAAATAGATCTCAATCAATATACTACATTTAAAGTATTGCTAATATATTGGTTAGAAGATTTTATAGAAGGTTATTATATATTGAAAAAAAGAAAAGTATTCGAACAATGTAAAGAAAATGGAGAAAATACATGTAGTGAAGAATCTAAAAACTATTGTGCATGTGTGAAAGTATGGTTAGAAAAAAAGAAAAATGAATGGGATCAAATAAAAAAACATTTTAAAGATCGAAAATCGGATGATGGTGATACTGTTGTGTCTAAAGTTAGAAATTTCTTGGAGACCTTGATACCTCGAATTGCTCCTAAAAAAAATAATGGAGAAGTTACAGAATTAAGTGATTTAGAAAAGTCACTTGGATGTAATTGCGCTGGGAGAGCAGAAAATAGTAAAGAAGATGAAAAAGAAGATGTTGTTCTATGTTTGCTCACAAAGCTTGAAGATAAAGCAAACAAGTGTAAAGAAGACCAAAAACCTAATGGCGAAAACCAAGCACAAACGTGTGAAAAATCCGCCCCCGTTGAAGACGAAGACGATGAACCCCTTGAAGAGGAAAACCCAGTTACACAACCGAACATTTGTCCGAAAGTGGAAACAACAGAAGAAACAGTGGATGAAGGCAAGTGTGAAGAAGACACAGTCACTCCTAGTCTTGGACCCAAAGATGATAGTGAAAAAGATGAAAAAAAAGAGGAAAATAGTGAAGACACAACGGCAGCAGAAGGAGAAGAAAATGGTGCTCCTGGATCTAGTGGCACACCTCCACCTCCCCCTGCGGCGCCTCCATCAACCCCAGCAAAAACAAAAGAAAGCAAAAAACCAAAATCAACAAAAAAACCTCGAATCAAAACCCTTAATGTATTGGACCACCCCGCTGTCATACCCGCCCTCATGTCTTCTACCATCATGTGGAGTATTGGTATTGGTTTTGCTACATTCACTTATTTTTATCTAAAGGTATTATATATATATATAAATATATATGGATGTGGATGTATGTGGATGTATATGTATTTGTGGGGTGTTTTTGGATGTATATATATATATTTGTGTATATGTGGATGTATATGTGTTTTTGGATATATATATATATATATATGTATATCTGTTTCTGTATATGTATGTTTGAGCGTTTGGATATATATATGGATTTACATGTATGTGTTTTATATATATTTTATATATATATATTTATATTGAAAAAGAAAAAAATGAAAAAAATGAAAAAAATGAAAAAAAAAAAAAGAAATATAAAAAAAAAAAAAAGGAGAAAAATATTTTAAAAATAATAAAAATTATAATAAAAATATAAATTTTGATAAAATGAAAAATGAAAAATATTATCAAAAAGAAAATAAAAAAAATTTTATACATAAAAAAAATGATTATAAAAAAAATTTATTAGAAATAAAATAAAAACAAATTTATTAAATAAAAACAAAAAAAAAAAAAAACATGTTAAAAAAAAAAATATATATCATAAAATAAAAAGAAAAGGGAAAAAATGTTAAAAAAAAAATATATATCATAAAATAAAAAAAAAAATTTTAAAAAATGTTAAAAAAAAATATATATATATATCATAAAATAAAAAAAAATTAAAAAAATGTTAAAAAAAAAATATATATCATAAAATAAAAAAAAAATAAAAAAATTTAATTAAATAAAAAAAAAAAAATTAAATTAAATACATGCACATATACACATACATATATATATTATATATATATATATACCCATAACTACATTCACATATACACATACATATATATATATACCCATAACTACATTCACATATACGCATACATATATATATTATATATATATACCCATAACTACATACATATATACATTAACAAACACATAGATATACATAAATACATATATACATTAACAAACACATATATAATACCTAAATACATATATACATACACATATATATTCATTTTTTTTTAGAAAAAAACCAAATCATCTGTTCGAAATTTATTCCAAATACTGCAAATACCTAAAGGTGATTATGATATACCGACAAAACTTTCACCCAATAGATATATACCTTATACTAGTGGTAAATACAGAGGCAAACGGTACATTTACCTTGAAGGAGATAGTGGAACAGATAGTGGTTACACCGATCATTATAGTGATATAACTTCCTCAGAAAGTGAGTATGAAGAGATGGATATTAATGATATATATGTACCAGGTAGTCCTAAATATAAAACATTGATCGAAGTGGTACTTGAACCATCAAAAAGTAATGGTAACACACTAGGTGATGATATGGTACCTACCACTAATACATTTACAGATGAGGAATGGAATGAACTAAAACATGATTTTATATCTAATATGTTACAAAATCAACCAAATGATTATAAAAGTGAAGATATTCCATTGAATACACAACCGAATACTTTATATTTTAATAAACCTGAGGAAAAACCTTTTATTACTTCTATTCATGATAGAAATTTATATAGTGGAGAAGAATATAGTTATAATATTAATATGAGTACTAATAGTATGGATGATATTCCAATTAATCGTGATAATAATGTATATTCTGGTATCGATTTAATTAATGACACATTAAGTGGTAATCAACATATTGATATATATGATGAAGTGCTAAAAAGAAAAGAAAATGAATTATTTGGAACAAAACATCATACAAAACGTACGAGTACACAAAACGTCGCCAAACCTGCACGTGACGACCCCATACACAACCAATTAGATTTGTTCCATAAATGGTTAGATAGACATAGAGACATGTGCAAAAAGTGGAATAATAAGGAGGGATTATTAGATAAATTAAAAGAAGAATGGAATAAAGATACTAATAGTGGTAAACTAAGTGACAACATACATAGTGATAATAAACCTGGTGACATACCTAGTGATAATCATGTTTTAAATAGTGATGTTTCTATTCAAATAGATATGGGTAATCCTAAATATATAAATCAGTTTACATGTGTGGATAGTAACCCCAACCTAACCTTACGGTCTAACCCAAACCTTATGGGAAACCAAAACCCCAACCTCAACCTTGTGGAAAATAACATCAACCCAAACCACCAAAACCAAAACCAAGTGGGTGACACTAATTTTGTGGATACCCCCACCAACCCCACCAATGTACAAATTGAAATGGATGTAAATACCAAATTGGTGAAAGAGAAATATCCTATAGGAGATGTGTGGGATATATAAATATATGTGGATGTTTGTTTGATTTATATTTTTTATTTGTTGATTTTATTTGTGGAATATATTTTTTTTTATTTGTTGATTACTTTTGTGGAGTTTATTTTTGGATTTTATTTTTTATTTGTAAATTATATTATATTTTTTATTTGCGTATTTTTTATGTATTTTTTTATGTATTTAATTTTTAGTGTTATAAATTATATTATATTATTAGTACATATATATAACATGATTATATTGTGTTATATTATATTTTTTAATACTGTGGTCTTATTATATACAGTCGTATATATATATCTATAGTGTTACATAAATATATGTAGTGTTATATATATTTATTTTAATGACTATAGTAGTTAATATTATTTAGATTAAAAATATAAGCTACTTGAAAAAATTGAATATAATAATATTTTATTATTTGTATTATTGTTATTATTTGTTATTAATACTACTATTAATATTATTAGAAGTACTAATAGTAGTATAACTATCAGTTTTATTTTTTGATAGTATTAATATTAAGATTTAATATTGTTCTTTTTTATTTTTTTCCCTTTTATGATATTTAAAACAAAACAAGAAGAATAATCGATAGATCGAATCTATTTATAAAAATACATATTGATTATATTTATATATAAATGAGTACCTATCGAAACAAATAGACAAACAAACATACATATGTAGATTATATATTAAAAATATATATATATATATATATAAATGAATACATACAATATAAAAATACTTATCAAAACAAACATATGTATTAAAAAATATATTTGTTATAAAATTACTTGTGATATTAAAATATATATATTAGAAAAATATTTATCATATTCAAAAAAATAAAAAAATACATATATATGACAATTTATTTATTTAATTAAATTAATTATTCACATTGTATATATCATATATGTTTTAATAAATACAATTAAAATTTCTTATTTTTTTTCATTTATTTTTTGAAAAATATATAAATTATAGAATATATAAAATAATATAAAGATAAATTTATATAAAATAAAAATATATTTAAGGTATTATAATATTTAATATATAAAAAATTTTATAAAAAAATTGCGCCACCCCCCTCCGAGTAAACTCAGTAGCTCGGTCTGCAACTTTTCTCAGGAAATTGTCGGCAAGCGGAGTCGAACCAACGTTCTCACAAGGAAAGCTACATACCTAACGACTGGGCTACTGGGGCAGCTTAATAATAGTACTCACATCAAAGTATTATTAAAATGGAATGTATGCACATAATATATATATATATATATATATATATATATATATTTACCACTGTATGTACATATATAAAATATATCATAATTGAAATATAAATATTTTGAATATAAAAGTACGAATTTTATATTTAAATTTAAAGAAAAGAAAAATATATGTTATATATATATATATATATATTCATGTTGATGTTTAAATTTATTTGGAGAATAAAATTATATATATATATGAAAAAAGGTATGTATATATATTAATTTGAAACATATATTATTATATTTTTTCACTTTTGTTTTTTTAATATATTCATATATATATATATATATATATATATATAATTATTTTTTTTTTTATGTTATTTTTAAAGTAATAATATATATTTTGAAGAATAAATATTACTATCAAGTAAACATTCATAATAAAAAAATAATGAACATATTATAGATACATACATTTATATAGTTTTTCTTGCAATATAAAATATATAAATTTATAAGCAATATATATGTTATAACAAAAGCACAGACATGAAATTTTTGCTATACTTAAACAAATTACTAATAAGCAAATATATTCAGATATATATAGTATGATTAAATAATATGTTCTGCGTATTGTTGGGAACCTAACAAATATTATGAATCAATTTTAATACATGATCAAATTATATATATATAAATATATATATATTTTTTTTAATTATTATTCTTAATATATATATCATGTAAAATATGGATTCAAATCTTCTCATACAATTTTTGTAAAACGTATAGACAAACTAGACCATATTCCTTTATTATATGATTTAGGAATATTTCATCCTTTTTTATAATACTGCTTTCAAGGTTTCATACAAAATTTTTTTCCTTTTTTTTGTACATTACGATAGAGAAATATATATATATATATATATATATAGCATAACATATGTTACCATCACATATATTACCATAAATCATATTTATATTGATACATTATACATGAAATTTATGTAGATTGGAAGATAATTATAGATATATAATTATTTGTATATTTATATATGTTATATTGGTTTGATATGTACTTGTATTTCTCTATTTATATATGTATTTTGAGTGTAACCAAGGGTATATAGTTAGAAAGATTGTTCAGTGTATGTTGGCATGTGAATGCATGCATATAAGTCTATCTGATTTTTGGTATATATATATATATGTTCATATAGATATGTTTTAGGGATGAGGTTTATGTATTTGTGTGGATATATATATACAAAATACATAATTAATAATATGCCTTTCATAAGAATAGTAAATATACAATATATATAAAAATAAAATAAAAACATAATAATATCTATAGTTATTATAACATCCTTTTTTTTCAATTTTATTTATTAATATTCTTTTTTTGTTATCTCTATATTACAAATATATATAGAAATATTATTATTTGGAGTATAAATAAATTTATTCTACATATATGTATGTATATTATCTGATTATTATATATATATTTATATATTGTATATGTATTGTATTTGAATTATGTATGCATCCTATATATATATTATATACATTCTCTCTAGAAATATGTTCAATATATATATGTATTCTAAATAAATAATATGTATTTTGCATTATTAAAGGTTATATTTTTTTTTATACATATATTAATGTATACTTTAATAAATAGTTTAACCATATTAGTAATATATAAGTATTGAAATCTATATATTTAGATAATAGTATTATATTTGTAAAATGTTTTTGATAATTTGATCAATATTAACGTAGAGAAAATGTACATTTCATTAACACAATATATATGAATATATATATAATTATACCATTATATATATATATATATATATATATACATGCATCATTGTTCACCTTAATTTTCTTTTTATGTTATTTGTTTTTTTCTACTTTTTTTTTATTTCTTTCTTTTTTTTTGATGTTGTACATATATATTATATAATACATTATATATTATAATATTTTATAAACTATATTATATAATAACAAAAATTAATATTTATAGTATACTACTTTCAATATGATAAAATACTAAAAATATATATATATATATATATATTGTATATATGTATTTATTTTCATAGATATATGGTAGATAATATAGATAGAAAGGTAATATTTCCTTTTTCTTATCTATCATATAGGGGAAAAAATATATAAATAATTCAATAACAAATAGATAAATGATTATAAATTAGTATAAAAATAATATATATATATGTTCTGCGATTATAGTTCTTAAATTTTTGTTATATATATATATTTTTTCTATTTTATATAATATATATAGGATTATATAAATAAAAATCTACATTAAATATAACATGTTATGTTTCATAGTTTTTGGTAAAATGTTTTAATTTATTATTCTATATTTAATTTTTTAAAAAAAAATATATATAATAATTACATGAATGTAAAATATTATTTAAAAATATATATATATAAGCGTATATATGTTAGTATATTGCTATTAATATAACTAAATTATATAGTAAAAAATAATTATATATTATAGTAAATGAATTAAATAATATATATATAAGTGAAGGATATAAGTATGAAATATTATAATATTATCATGATATAGATAATAATAATATCATATATATATATATATAATTTATTATCATGTATTATTAAAAATATAATAATATAGTTAATAGTAATGATGTATAATATTCATATTACCACATAATTCATACCACTATATAATATTACTGCATGTTAGTGATAACCATTATATAATATACACCCACTACATAGTAATAATAGCGGCGGTATCATATACACGAATATATTATAATAGTGGTAGCCACAATCACGGCATCATGGTAATATATATTTTCGTTGATATCTTCCTTATTGTTTGTTTTCCATACACTATTATGTATTTATGTTATAATGGTAGACTATGTTAACAATGCATGAATGCTTATCGTAGATTAATAATAGATGCATGAAAACAATGTGTATGTATATGTATGTGTGTATTTACAACATAATGTAGTCACGAACAAACAAAATGGTGCCGCCAGGAGGTCGTCAGGGTGGGAGTGGTGAGGATGGTATTGATGATAAAGATGCCAAACATTTATTGGATAGCATAGGGAAAATAGTGCATGAGCAAGTGAAAAATGATGCTAAAACATATAAAGGTGAATTGGAAGGAAAGTTGTCACTAGCAACTACTATTGGGGAATTAAATTACACCAAAGATCCATGCATATTTGATTATAGTAAACTTATTAATGGTAGTGGTAGTGGTGGTGTTACTGCTCGCGATGATCCGTGCGGAAATGGAAGTGGAAAAGGAGAAGATGTAAGCCGTTTTTCCGATAAAGAAGGAGCACAATGTGCTAATAGTAAAATACATGGTAATAGTAAAGGTAGTAATGGTGGAGCCTGTGCTCCACTCAGACGATTACATTTATGTAACAAAAATATGGAAAAAATAGCAACGTCGACGGCTAAGCATGATTTATTGGTAGATGTGTGTATGGCAGCAAATTACGAGGCACAGTCATTAATACGTGATCATCCACAACATAAAAGAACTAATCCTGATTCTAAAATATGTACTGAGTTGGCACGAAGTTTTGCAGATATAGGTGATATCGTTAGAGGAAGAGATCTATATAGAGGTAATAAGAAAGAAAACAAACAAAGAGAAAAATTAGAAGAAAATTTGAGAAAAATTTTCGAGAATATATATGAAGGATTGTCGAACAATGGTGTAAAAGCTCGCTACGAAGGTGATAAAGAAAATTTTTATCAATTACGAGAAGATTGGTGGGCTCTTAATAGAGACCAAGTATGGAAAGCATTAACATGTAGCGACGACCTAAAAGATGCTTCATATTTTCGACCAACGTGCAGTGATCGTAAAGGAAGTTGTTCTCAAGCTAAGGATAACTGCCGGTGTGACGGCTCAAATACCGACCAGGTCCCCACATATTTTGACTATGTGCCACAGTTTCTTCGCTGGTTCGAGGAATGGGCAGAAGACTTTTGTAGAAAAAAAAAAAAAAAACTAGAAAAGTTGGAACAACAATGTCGTGGTGTCTACGAGGGTAAGGAACGATATTGTAGCCGTAATGGATTTGATTGTGAAAAAACAGTTAACGCACGAGGTAAAGTACGTATGGGTAAGGGTTGCACTGACTGTTTTTTTGCATGTAATCCTTACATTGATTGGATAGAAAAACAAAAAGAACAATTTGACAAACAAAAACAAAAATATGATGAAGAAATAAAAAAATATACAAAGGTAGCATCAAGTAGTAGTGGTGGTAGGGCAAAACGAGCTGCACGTGGTGGTAGTAATGTTAATGGGTATGAAAAAATTTTTTATAAGAAACTGAAAGATAGTGGCTATGAATCCGTTGGTGAATTTTTGGATTTATTAAGTAAAGAAGAAGTATGCAAAAATTTTAAAGAAAAAGAAGAAGGAAAAATTGATTTCAAAACCGTTAAAAGTAGTAGTGCTAAAAATAGTGATGATAGTAATAAAACATTTTGTCGTACAAAATATTGCCAACCCTGTCCTCTATGTGGAATGAAAAAGAATAATAATGGTGAATGGGAACACAAAAAAAAGGGTAAATGCACGAGTGGAAACCTTTATAGGCCTATAGATGGCGCAATACATACTGATATTAATTTCCTGTATAGTGGTGATCGACATGATGATATTGAAAAAAAATTAAATAGGTTTTGCGATGAAACAAATGGTGATACAATAAATAGTGTTGCTGGTGTTAGTGGTACCGGTGTTGTTGCTGGTAGTAATAGTCGTAGTAAGGAACTGTATCAAGAATGGAAATGTTATAAAGGTAAAGATGTAGAGAAAGTTAAAGATGGTAAGGATGAAGATGACGAAGACTATGAAGACGATTATCACAAAGAGGTAGAAAATGCAGGCGGATTATGTATATTGGAAAATAACGACGGCAAAGAAAAAGTGAACAAACAAAAGACATACAATGATTTTTTTTACTATTGGGTTGCACATATGTTGAAAGATTCCATACATTGGAAAAAAAAACTTGAGAAATGTTTAAAAAATGGTACGAAAACAAGATGTAAAAACAATAAATGTAATAGAGAATGTGGTTGTTTTCAAAAATGGGTTGAACAAAAAAAAAAAAAAGAATGGGGGAAAATAATAGAGCATTTTTACAAGCAAGAAGGTATTCCACCAGGAACGCATGATATAACTCTTGAAGGTGTTTTGAAGAAAGAGGTACTTTTGACAAGTCTTCAAGAGGGTTATGGGAATGCAGAGGACATAGAACACATTAAGCAACTGTTGGAAGAGGAAGAAAATGAAGAAAATGAAGGAACACCTGGTGCCGACAATAAAAATAAGAATACAATTGATAAATTGCTCGACCACGAAGAAGGAATTGCCAAAGAATGCCAACAAAAACAGAATGAATGCCCCAAAAAACCACCAAAAAAAACACCCGGAGGTCCCGATCGCGCCCTAAAACCAGAGGAAGTCGACGCCTCCTCAGAAGACCACTACGACGAAGAAGGCGGCGAAGACGAAGAAGAAGAGGAGGACAAGGAGGAGGAAGGTGAAGATGGTGAAGACGTCCAGGACGACGTAGCCGAGGAGGACACGGCAAAGGAGGAGGGGTCGTCAACCACAGAGACACAACTACCAGACGCTTGCAATATAGTAAAAACACTATTTGAGAGCACCAAAAATTTTGAAGATGCCTGTCGCCAAAAATATGGCCCAAAGGCACCCACAAGTTGGAAATGTGTTCCTACCACTGGTGATAAGGACGGTGCCACTGGCAAAAGTGATGGTAGTATTTGTGTGCCACCCAGGAGACGACGATTATACATACATAAAGTGGACGACAACGTGAAGGACGACGCGTCATTACGTAAGTGGTTTATCGAGAGTTCTGCTGTAGAAACTTTTTTTTTGTGGCATGAATACAAAATGGAGAAAAAAAGAGAGGATATAGAAAAACAGAAAGCAAATGAAAAAGTTGTAGATACATCAAATGTTGGAGAAGAACTTCAAAATGATTTAGAAGGAAATGGTACTATCCCCGAAGAGTTTAAACGTCAAATGTTCTATACATTAGGAGATTATAAAGACATATTTGAGGGGAAGAGTATAGAGGTTGGTGACGAGAAGGACAAGCAGAAAATGAAAGAAATAGAAAAGAAAATACAAGCACATATAAATAGTGGTTCCTCATCTCCTCCTCATGGAACACCTGGTCAACCAAATAGTGTCACAACCCCCCAACAAACCTGGTGGAGTAGAAACGCCCCTTCCATCTGGAAAGGAATGATTTGTGCACTAACATATAAAGAAGATGGCGAAAAATCAACAGACGACAAAACAACATTAAAGAGGAATGATGATGTCTACGAGAAAATTTTCGGGAAACCCCCCAATAACGACAACCCCCAAAACCCCAACAACGGCACATTCCACAAAAAATACCATTACGATAGTGTCAGACTTAAAGATGATGATGATCAAAGTGGTGACAAACTCCAAAGCACCTCAGCCCCTAGTGATACACCCACCCTCAACAACCCCAAATTGAGTGATTTCGTGTTACGCCCCACCTACTTCCGATACCTTGAAGAATGGGGAGAGAGTTTCTGTGGTACGCGGAAGAGGATGTTGGAACAACTTGAAAAAGTATGTCGTAGTGGTGAGACAGGTAAAGAACATTGTAGTGGGGATGGACATGTTTGTGAAAAAGACTATCTTAACCATAATAATATGTTTGCAGATTCATATTGTCCTGATTGTAAGAAAGCATGTAGAAAATATAAAAAATGGATAGAAAAAAAATTAGAAGAATTTCAAAAACAAAAAGATAAATATAAAGGGGAACTTGATAAATTAACAAAAGATAAATCTGGTGGTGATAAGAAATTTTGTGAAGAAATAAAAAATCATTCGTCTGCTGCAAATTTTTTGAAAGAATTGAAACATGGCAAAGATAATCAAGGTAATAGTGATCAAGATAATAAACTAGATTTTGAGAACATTCCTCAGACATTTTCTCGTTCAACGTATTGTAAAACATGTCCTCCCAATAAAGTTAATTGTAGTAGTGGTAGTAAAAGTCGTACAAGTGGTGGTACAAATAGATGTACAGAAGTTAAAAAAAATGGAGAGACGTGGGAAAAGGTTTTTGATAAAATAGCTAAAAACAATGGAAAGACTACTACTATTGATGTCCATATGATTGATCGTAGGGCACCGTTTATTAAAAAATATTTAGAAAATTCAAAAAATTCAGAAGAATCAAATAATTCACTCTTTAAGGATTCATATCTTTTTAAAAGTGTAAGAGATCAAAACTGGGAGTGTAAATTTGAAAATGAAAATAAGGATGTATGTAAATTAAAAAATTTTAATGACAAAATAGATCTCAATCAATATACTACATTTAAAGTATTGCTAATATATTGGTTAGAAGATTTTATAGAAGGTTATTATATATTGAAAAAAAGAAAAGTATTCGAACAATGTAAAGAAAATGGAGAAAATACATGTAGTGAAGAATCTAAAAACTATTGTGCATGTGTGAAAGTATGGTTAGAAAAAAAGAAAAATGAATGGGATCAAATAAAAAAACATTTTAAAGATCGAAAATCGGATGATGGTGATACTGTTGTGTCTAAAGTTAGAAATTTCTTGGAGACCTTGATACCTCGAATTGCTCCTAAAAAAAATAATGGAGAAGTTACAGAATTAAGTGATTTAGAAAAGTCACTTGGATGTAATTGCGCTGGGAGAGCAGAAAATAGTAAAGAAGATGAAAAAGAAGATGTTGTTCTATGTTTGCTCACAAAGCTTGAAGATAAAGCAAACAAGTGTAAAGAAGACCAAAAACCTAATGGCGAAAACCAAGCACAAACGTGTGAAAAATCCGCCCCCGTTGAAGACGAAGACGATGAACCCCTTGAAGAGGAAAACCCAGTTACACAACCGAACATTTGTCCGAAAGTGGAAACAACAGAAGAAACAGTGGATGAAGGCAAGTGTGAAGAAGACACAGTCACTCCTAGTCTTGGACCCAAAGATGATAGTGAAAAAGATGAAAAAAAAGAGGAAAATAGTGAAGACACAACGGCAGCAGAAGGAGAAGAAAATGGTGCTCCTGGATCTAGTGGCACACCTCCACCTCCCCCTGCGGCGCCTCCATCAACCCCAGCAAAAACAAAAGAAAGCAAAAAACCAAAATCAACAAAAAAACCTCGAATCAAAACCCTTAATGTATTGGACCACCCCGCTGTCATACCCGCCCTCATGTCTTCTACCATCATGTGGAGTATTGGTATTGGTTTTGCTACATTCACTTATTTTTATCTAAAGGTATTATATATATATATAAATATATATGGATGTGGATGTATGTGGATGTATATGTATTTGTGGGGTGTTTTTGGATGTATATATATATATTTGTGTATATGTGGATGTATATGTGTTTTTGGATATATATATATATATATATGTATATCTGTTTCTGTATATGTATGTTTGAGCGTTTGGATATATATATGGATTTACATGTATGTGTTTTATATATATTTTATATATATATATTTATATTGAAAAAGAAAAAAATGAAAAAAATGAAAAAAATGAAAAAAAAAAAAAGAAATATAAAAAAAAAAAAAAGGAGAAAAATATTTTAAAAATAATAAAAATTATAATAAAAATATAAATTTTGATAAAATGAAAAATGAAAAATATTATCAAAAAGAAAATAAAAAAAATTTTATACATAAAAAAAATGATTATAAAAAAAATTTATTAGAAATAAAATAAAAACAAATTTATTAAATAAAAACAAAAAAAAAAAAAAACATGTTAAAAAAAAAAATATATATCATAAAATAAAAAGAAAAGGGAAAAAATGTTAAAAAAAAAATATATATCATAAAATAAAAAAAAAAATTTTAAAAAATGTTAAAAAAAAATATATATATATATCATAAAATAAAAAAAAATTAAAAAAATGTTAAAAAAAAAATATATATCATAAAATAAAAAAAAAATAAAAAAATTTAATTAAATAAAAAAAAAAAAATTAAATTAAATACATGCACATATACACATACATATATATATTATATATATATATATACCCATAACTACATTCACATATACACATACATATATATATATACCCATAACTACATTCACATATACGCATACATATATATATTATATATATATACCCATAACTACATACATATATACATTAACAAACACATAGATATACATAAATACATATATACATTAACAAACACATATATAATACCTAAATACATATATACATACACATATATATTCATTTTTTTTTAGAAAAAAACCAAATCATCTGTTCGAAATTTATTCCAAATACTGCAAATACCTAAAGGTGATTATGATATACCGACAAAACTTTCACCCAATAGATATATACCTTATACTAGTGGTAAATACAGAGGCAAACGGTACATTTACCTTGAAGGAGATAGTGGAACAGATAGTGGTTACACCGATCATTATAGTGATATAACTTCCTCAGAAAGTGAGTATGAAGAGATGGATATTAATGATATATATGTACCAGGTAGTCCTAAATATAAAACATTGATCGAAGTGGTACTTGAACCATCAAAAAGTAATGGTAACACACTAGGTGATGATATGGTACCTACCACTAATACATTTACAGATGAGGAATGGAATGAACTAAAACATGATTTTATATCTAATATGTTACAAAATCAACCAAATGATTATAAAAGTGAAGATATTCCATTGAATACACAACCGAATACTTTATATTTTAATAAACCTGAGGAAAAACCTTTTATTACTTCTATTCATGATAGAAATTTATATAGTGGAGAAGAATATAGTTATAATATTAATATGAGTACTAATAGTATGGATGATATTCCAATTAATCGTGATAATAATGTATATTCTGGTATCGATTTAATTAATGACACATTAAGTGGTAATCAACATATTGATATATATGATGAAGTGCTAAAAAGAAAAGAAAATGAATTATTTGGAACAAAACATCATACAAAACGTACGAGTACACAAAACGTCGCCAAACCTGCACGTGACGACCCCATACACAACCAATTAGATTTGTTCCATAAATGGTTAGATAGACATAGAGACATGTGCAAAAAGTGGAATAATAAGGAGGGATTATTAGATAAATTAAAAGAAGAATGGAATAAAGATACTAATAGTGGTAAACTAAGTGACAACATACATAGTGATAAT
Organism: Plasmodium falciparum 3D7; assembly: GCF_000002765.6. Taxonomy (NCBI): domain Eukaryota; phylum Apicomplexa; class Aconoidasida; order Haemosporida; family Plasmodiidae; genus Plasmodium; species Plasmodium falciparum. The sequence continues at coordinate 946,504 of NC_004318.2, read as the reverse complement.
AAACCTGGTGACATACCTAGTGATAATCATGTTTTAAATAGTGATGTTTCTATTCAAATAGATATGGGTAATCCTAAATATATAAATCAGTTTACATGTGTGGATAGTAACCCCAACCTAACCTTACGGTCTAACCCAAACCTTATGGGAAACCAAAACCCCAACCTCAACCTTGTGGAAAATAACATCAACCCAAACCACCAAAACCAAAACCAAGTGGGTGACACTAATTTTGTGGATACCCCCACCAACCCCACCAATGTACAAATTGAAATGGATGTAAATACCAAATTGGTGAAAGAGAAATATCCTATAGGAGATGTGTGGGATATATAAATATATGTGGATGTTTGTTTGATTTATATTTTTTATTTGTTGATTTTATTTGTGGAATATATTTTTTTTTATTTGTTGATTACTTTTGTGGAGTTTATTTTTGGATTTTATTTTTTATTTGTAAATTATATTATATTTTTTATTTGCGTATTTTTTATGTATTTTTTTATGTATTTAATTTTTAGTGTTATAAATTATATTATATTATTAGTACATATATATAACATGATTATATTGTGTTATATTATATTTTTTAATACTGTGGTCTTATTATATACAGTCGTATATATATATCTATAGTGTTACATAAATATATGTAGTGTTATATATATTTATTTTAATGACTATAGTAGTTAATATTATTTAGATTAAAAATATAAGCTACTTGAAAAAATTGAATATAATAATATTTTATTATTTGTATTATTGTTATTATTTGTTATTAATACTACTATTAATATTATTAGAAGTACTAATAGTAGTATAACTATCAGTTTTATTTTTTGATAGTATTAATATTAAGATTTAATATTGTTCTTTTTTATTTTTTTCCCTTTTATGATATTTAAAACAAAACAAGAAGAATAATCGATAGATCGAATCTATTTATAAAAATACATATTGATTATATTTATATATAAATGAGTACCTATCGAAACAAATAGACAAACAAACATACATATGTAGATTATATATTAAAAATATATATATATATATATATAAATGAATACATACAATATAAAAATACTTATCAAAACAAACATATGTATTAAAAAATATATTTGTTATAAAATTACTTGTGATATTAAAATATATATATTAGAAAAATATTTATCATATTCAAAAAAATAAAAAAATACATATATATGACAATTTATTTATTTAATTAAATTAATTATTCACATTGTATATATCATATATGTTTTAATAAATACAATTAAAATTTCTTATTTTTTTTCATTTATTTTTTGAAAAATATATAAATTATAGAATATATAAAATAATATAAAGATAAATTTATATAAAATAAAAATATATTTAAGGTATTATAATATTTAATATATAAAAAATTTTATAAAAAAATTGCGCCACCCCCCTCCGAGTAAACTCAGTAGCTCGGTCTGCAACTTTTCTCAGGAAATTGTCGGCAAGCGGAGTCGAACCAACGTTCTCACAAGGAAAGCTACATACCTAACGACTGGGCTACTGGGGCAGCTTAATAATAGTACTCACATCAAAGTATTATTAAAATGGAATGTATGCACATAATATATATATATATATATATATATATATATATATTTACCACTGTATGTACATATATAAAATATATCATAATTGAAATATAAATATTTTGAATATAAAAGTACGAATTTTATATTTAAATTTAAAGAAAAGAAAAATATATGTTATATATATATATATATATATTCATGTTGATGTTTAAATTTATTTGGAGAATAAAATTATATATATATATGAAAAAAGGTATGTATATATATTAATTTGAAACATATATTATTATATTTTTTCACTTTTGTTTTTTTAATATATTCATATATATATATATATATATATATATATAATTATTTTTTTTTTTATGTTATTTTTAAAGTAATAATATATATTTTGAAGAATAAATATTACTATCAAGTAAACATTCATAATAAAAAAATAATGAACATATTATAGATACATACATTTATATAGTTTTTCTTGCAATATAAAATATATAAATTTATAAGCAATATATATGTTATAACAAAAGCACAGACATGAAATTTTTGCTATACTTAAACAAATTACTAATAAGCAAATATATTCAGATATATATAGTATGATTAAATAATATGTTCTGCGTATTGTTGGGAACCTAACAAATATTATGAATCAATTTTAATACATGATCAAATTATATATATATAAATATATATATATTTTTTTTAATTATTATTCTTAATATATATATCATGTAAAATATGGATTCAAATCTTCTCATACAATTTTTGTAAAACGTATAGACAAACTAGACCATATTCCTTTATTATATGATTTAGGAATATTTCATCCTTTTTTATAATACTGCTTTCAAGGTTTCATACAAAATTTTTTTCCTTTTTTTTGTACATTACGATAGAGAAATATATATATATATATATATATATAGCATAACATATGTTACCATCACATATATTACCATAAATCATATTTATATTGATACATTATACATGAAATTTATGTAGATTGGAAGATAATTATAGATATATAATTATTTGTATATTTATATATGTTATATTGGTTTGATATGTACTTGTATTTCTCTATTTATATATGTATTTTGAGTGTAACCAAGGGTATATAGTTAGAAAGATTGTTCAGTGTATGTTGGCATGTGAATGCATGCATATAAGTCTATCTGATTTTTGGTATATATATATATATGTTCATATAGATATGTTTTAGGGATGAGGTTTATGTATTTGTGTGGATATATATATACAAAATACATAATTAATAATATGCCTTTCATAAGAATAGTAAATATACAATATATATAAAAATAAAATAAAAACATAATAATATCTATAGTTATTATAACATCCTTTTTTTTCAATTTTATTTATTAATATTCTTTTTTTGTTATCTCTATATTACAAATATATATAGAAATATTATTATTTGGAGTATAAATAAATTTATTCTACATATATGTATGTATATTATCTGATTATTATATATATATTTATATATTGTATATGTATTGTATTTGAATTATGTATGCATCCTATATATATATTATATACATTCTCTCTAGAAATATGTTCAATATATATATGTATTCTAAATAAATAATATGTATTTTGCATTATTAAAGGTTATATTTTTTTTTATACATATATTAATGTATACTTTAATAAATAGTTTAACCATATTAGTAATATATAAGTATTGAAATCTATATATTTAGATAATAGTATTATATTTGTAAAATGTTTTTGATAATTTGATCAATATTAACGTAGAGAAAATGTACATTTCATTAACACAATATATATGAATATATATATAATTATACCATTATATATATATATATATATATATATACATGCATCATTGTTCACCTTAATTTTCTTTTTATGTTATTTGTTTTTTTCTACTTTTTTTTTATTTCTTTCTTTTTTTTTGATGTTGTACATATATATTATATAATACATTATATATTATAATATTTTATAAACTATATTATATAATAACAAAAATTAATATTTATAGTATACTACTTTCAATATGATAAAATACTAAAAATATATATATATATATATATATTGTATATATGTATTTATTTTCATAGATATATGGTAGATAATATAGATAGAAAGGTAATATTTCCTTTTTCTTATCTATCATATAGGGGAAAAAATATATAAATAATTCAATAACAAATAGATAAATGATTATAAATTAGTATAAAAATAATATATATATATGTTCTGCGATTATAGTTCTTAAATTTTTGTTATATATATATATTTTTTCTATTTTATATAATATATATAGGATTATATAAATAAAAATCTACATTAAATATAACATGTTATGTTTCATAGTTTTTGGTAAAATGTTTTAATTTATTATTCTATATTTAATTTTTTAAAAAAAAATATATATAATAATTACATGAATGTAAAATATTATTTAAAAATATATATATATAAGCGTATATATGTTAGTATATTGCTATTAATATAACTAAATTATATAGTAAAAAATAATTATATATTATAGTAAATGAATTAAATAATATATATATAAGTGAAGGATATAAGTATGAAATATTATAATATTATCATGATATAGATAATAATAATATCATATATATATATATATAATTTATTATCATGTATTATTAAAAATATAATAATATAGTTAATAGTAATGATGTATAATATTCATATTACCACATAATTCATACCACTATATAATATTACTGCATGTTAGTGATAACCATTATATAATATACACCCACTACATAGTAATAATAGCGGCGGTATCATATACACGAATATATTATAATAGTGGTAGCCACAATCACGGCATCATGGTAATATATATTTTCGTTGATATCTTCCTTATTGTTTGTTTTCCATACACTATTATGTATTTATGTTATAATGGTAGACTATGTTAACAATGCATGAATGCTTATCGTAGATTAATAATAGATGCATGAAAACAATGTGTATGTATATGTATGTGTGTATTTACAACATAATGTAGTCACGAACAAACAAAATGGTGCCGCCAGGAGGTCGTCAGGGTGGGAGTGGTGAGGATGGTATTGATGATAAAGATGCCAAACATTTATTGGATAGCATAGGGAAAATAGTGCATGAGCAAGTGAAAAATGATGCTAAAACATATAAAGGTGAATTGGAAGGAAAGTTGTCACTAGCAACTACTATTGGGGAATTAAATTACACCAAAGATCCATGCATATTTGATTATAGTAAACTTATTAATGGTAGTGGTAGTGGTGGTGTTACTGCTCGCGATGATCCGTGCGGAAATGGAAGTGGAAAAGGAGAAGATGTAAGCCGTTTTTCCGATAAAGAAGGAGCACAATGTGCTAATAGTAAAATACATGGTAATAGTAAAGGTAGTAATGGTGGAGCCTGTGCTCCACTCAGACGATTACATTTATGTAACAAAAATATGGAAAAAATAGCAACGTCGACGGCTAAGCATGATTTATTGGTAGATGTGTGTATGGCAGCAAATTACGAGGCACAGTCATTAATACGTGATCATCCACAACATAAAAGAACTAATCCTGATTCTAAAATATGTACTGAGTTGGCACGAAGTTTTGCAGATATAGGTGATATCGTTAGAGGAAGAGATCTATATAGAGGTAATAAGAAAGAAAACAAACAAAGAGAAAAATTAGAAGAAAATTTGAGAAAAATTTTCGAGAATATATATGAAGGATTGTCGAACAATGGTGTAAAAGCTCGCTACGAAGGTGATAAAGAAAATTTTTATCAATTACGAGAAGATTGGTGGGCTCTTAATAGAGACCAAGTATGGAAAGCATTAACATGTAGCGACGACCTAAAAGATGCTTCATATTTTCGACCAACGTGCAGTGATCGTAAAGGAAGTTGTTCTCAAGCTAAGGATAACTGCCGGTGTGACGGCTCAAATACCGACCAGGTCCCCACATATTTTGACTATGTGCCACAGTTTCTTCGCTGGTTCGAGGAATGGGCAGAAGACTTTTGTAGAAAAAAAAAAAAAAAACTAGAAAAGTTGGAACAACAATGTCGTGGTGTCTACGAGGGTAAGGAACGATATTGTAGCCGTAATGGATTTGATTGTGAAAAAACAGTTAACGCACGAGGTAAAGTACGTATGGGTAAGGGTTGCACTGACTGTTTTTTTGCATGTAATCCTTACATTGATTGGATAGAAAAACAAAAAGAACAATTTGACAAACAAAAACAAAAATATGATGAAGAAATAAAAAAATATACAAAGGTAGCATCAAGTAGTAGTGGTGGTAGGGCAAAACGAGCTGCACGTGGTGGTAGTAATGTTAATGGGTATGAAAAAATTTTTTATAAGAAACTGAAAGATAGTGGCTATGAATCCGTTGGTGAATTTTTGGATTTATTAAGTAAAGAAGAAGTATGCAAAAATTTTAAAGAAAAAGAAGAAGGAAAAATTGATTTCAAAACCGTTAAAAGTAGTAGTGCTAAAAATAGTGATGATAGTAATAAAACATTTTGTCGTACAAAATATTGCCAACCCTGTCCTCTATGTGGAATGAAAAAGAATAATAATGGTGAATGGGAACACAAAAAAAAGGGTAAATGCACGAGTGGAAACCTTTATAGGCCTATAGATGGCGCAATACATACTGATATTAATTTCCTGTATAGTGGTGATCGACATGATGATATTGAAAAAAAATTAAATAGGTTTTGCGATGAAACAAATGGTGATACAATAAATAGTGTTGCTGGTGTTAGTGGTACCGGTGTTGTTGCTGGTAGTAATAGTCGTAGTAAGGAACTGTATCAAGAATGGAAATGTTATAAAGGTAAAGATGTAGAGAAAGTTAAAGATGGTAAGGATGAAGATGACGAAGACTATGAAGACGATTATCACAAAGAGGTAGAAAATGCAGGCGGATTATGTATATTGGAAAATAACGACGGCAAAGAAAAAGTGAACAAACAAAAGACATACAATGATTTTTTTTACTATTGGGTTGCACATATGTTGAAAGATTCCATACATTGGAAAAAAAAACTTGAGAAATGTTTAAAAAATGGTACGAAAACAAGATGTAAAAACAATAAATGTAATAGAGAATGTGGTTGTTTTCAAAAATGGGTTGAACAAAAAAAAAAAAAAGAATGGGGGAAAATAATAGAGCATTTTTACAAGCAAGAAGGTATTCCACCAGGAACGCATGATATAACTCTTGAAGGTGTTTTGAAGAAAGAGGTACTTTTGACAAGTCTTCAAGAGGGTTATGGGAATGCAGAGGACATAGAACACATTAAGCAACTGTTGGAAGAGGAAGAAAATGAAGAAAATGAAGGAACACCTGGTGCCGACAATAAAAATAAGAATACAATTGATAAATTGCTCGACCACGAAGAAGGAATTGCCAAAGAATGCCAACAAAAACAGAATGAATGCCCCAAAAAACCACCAAAAAAAACACCCGGAGGTCCCGATCGCGCCCTAAAACCAGAGGAAGTCGACGCCTCCTCAGAAGACCACTACGACGAAGAAGGCGGCGAAGACGAAGAAGAAGAGGAGGACAAGGAGGAGGAAGGTGAAGATGGTGAAGACGTCCAGGACGACGTAGCCGAGGAGGACACGGCAAAGGAGGAGGGGTCGTCAACCACAGAGACACAACTACCAGACGCTTGCAATATAGTAAAAACACTATTTGAGAGCACCAAAAATTTTGAAGATGCCTGTCGCCAAAAATATGGCCCAAAGGCACCCACAAGTTGGAAATGTGTTCCTACCACTGGTGATAAGGACGGTGCCACTGGCAAAAGTGATGGTAGTATTTGTGTGCCACCCAGGAGACGACGATTATATGTGGGAAAACTACACGATTGGGCGAGTGGTAACACACAGGAGGATGGTAAGGCACAACCACAAGGTGACACACCGTCACAACCTGACCCCCTACTCAAAGCATTTGTTGAGTCAGCTGCGGTAGAAACCTTCTTCCTATGGGATAGGTACAAGAAATTAAACACGAAGAGACAAGGTGTTGGAGCGGGAGCACCACAACTACAGGAAGAGGATGACAACGACGAAGAAGAAGAAAACCCCCAACAGGAATTAGAAGATGGAACAATTCCTGATGATTTTTTGCGTCAAATGTTTTATACGTTTGGAGATTATAGAGATATATTTTTTGGGAACAATATAGGTAGTGGTAACGACGTGGAGAAAGTAAAACCTAATATAGATAAGGTTTTCGAAAATAGTGAAAAACCTACTAGTGGTGGTCATAATAGTGAACAACAACGTGAAACTTGGTGGGAAGAATATGGACCACATATATGGGATGGAATGATATGTGCCTTAAGTTATAATACCAAGGACAAAGAGATTATAAAATTAGCGCATCATAACCTTACGTCCAAGGAAATCTACAAGTACAACAACGTCACATTTATTGGTGGATTCAATAGTGATAAAAACTCCAAAACCGAAACAAGTGCTACGAAATTAGAAGAATTTTCACGTAGACCCACATTTTTTCGTTGGTTAGAAGAATGGGGAGAAGATTTTTGTAGAAAAAGAAACGATAAGTTAAAAAACGTTAAAAAAGAATGTCGTGGAAAATATCCTAATGGTGATAAACAATATTGTAGTGGTGATGGTCATGATTGTGAAAAAACATATCTTAAGCATAATGATATGTTTGCAGATTTAAATTGTCGTCGTTGTGGAGAACAATGTAGAAATTATAAACAATGGATAGAAAAAAAATTAGAAGAATTTCATAAACAAAAAAGTATATATGAAAAGGAAATTCCAAAATTAAAAGATAATTATAATAATCATCATTATAAAAATTTTTATGAACAAATAATAGAAAAAAACGGTTATTCGTCTTTTAAAAAGTTTTTGGAATCATTCAATCAAAGAAAAGTATGTCAAGGTAATAGTGATCAAACAAATAATACAGATTTTAATGAACCCCTAAAAACCTTTTCTCTTTCAACGTATTGTAAAACATGTCCTTTGAATGGACTTAATTGTGGATCGAAGGAGTGTAACGAAGTTAAGGGAAAAGGAGCTACGTGGGAAAGTGTTTTAAATGGAAAAAGCAAAGATTATCGAAGAACTACTGGTATTAATGTCGAAATGATTAATCGTAGAGGGAAGTATATTGAGAAACATACACAAGATTCATTATTTAAAGAATCAAGTCTTTTAAAAAGTGTCAGAGATCAAAAATGGGAATGTACCTTTATTAATGATAAGATGGATATATGTAAACTAAATAATTATAATGAAAGCATAGATATGAATAAATACACTACATTTAAAGTATTCCTAGAGAATTGGTTACAAGATTTCTTAGAAGGTTATTATATATCAAAAAGGAAAATTGAAATATGTACAGAAAACGGAGAAAATAAATGTATTAAAGGATGTAAAGGTAAATGTGAATGTGTAAAAGAATGGTTAAATAAAAAATCTACAGAATGGAAACAAATAAAAGAACGTTATAAAGTACATCATGATTCTAAAGGATATGATATAGCTCATAAGGTTAGAAGTTATTTTGAGAAAAATGAAAGTGATGTAAACAAATCCATAGATAATTATGAAGTTTTAAAAAAAAAAGATGAATATGAGGATTGTATTGATAGTGATACATGTGGACCCAAGAATAATTGGAAAAAAAAAGATATGGTATCTATTTTACTTTCTGAACTACAACATAACATGAATAAATGTAAAACCCTACACGACCCTAGTGGCAAACCAGAAGCACAGTGTGTTGAACCCACCAACCCCCTTGATGATGAAAACCCTGACCCAGAAGATGACACATCTACCACATCTTCGCGTCCGAAATTTTGTCCGGAGATACCACAACCGGAACCGGAACCAGAACCGTTTCCAGAAGAGGATACAGAACAAGAAGAAAAAGAGGAAAAACTTCCAGCTGCACCTGATAATAGCGAACAAGAAGAAACATCAAAAGAAGTGGTTCCTGAGAAAAAAATGCCAACTCCTCCACCCAAAAAACCAGAACAAGGACCAAAACAAAGAAAAAAACAAAAACGACAACTACCCACACATACCTCCATATTACCTGAAATGTTATCGATCTCTTCCTTCCCGTTGACGGTGGGCGTGGCGTTCGCGGCGTTGAGTTACTTTCTACTAAAGGTAATTTATAAATATATATATGCATATATATATATGGTTTATTTGTATGTCAAATGTATATGTTTTATGTATATTTAATATATGTACCTATATTGAAAAATAAAAAAAACAAAAAAAAAAAAAGAAATATAGAAACATATTTGTTAAAAAAAAAAAAAAAGAGAGAATTTAGAATATTAAAAATAAAAATTAAAATAATTAAAATTTTGCTAAAATAAAAAATGAGAAATTATATTGAAAAAGCAAAAAAAACAAAAAAATTACATACATACATATATACACTATATATATATATATATATTTATAATATCCCCACATATATACATATACATTCACAAACCTACATACCTACATATATACCTATATATATATATTCATTTTTCTAGAAAAAATCCAAATCTACTATTGATCTCTTGCGTGTTATTGATATACCCAAAGGAGAGTATGGAATACCTACATCGAAATCAAAAAATAGGTACATACCGTATGCCAGTGATCGATATAAAGGAAAAACATACATTTATATGGAGGGGGATGAATCGGATGACTACACATATATTGGAGATATATCGTCATCTGATATTACTTCTTCTGAAAGCGAGTATGAAGATATTGATATAAATAATATATATCCATATAAATCACCCAAATACAAAACTTTGATTGACGTGGTACTAGAACCATCAAAAAGAGATACATTTAATACACAAAGTGATATACCAAGTGACACATCTACCAATAAATTTACAGATAATGAATGGAATCAATTGAAACAGGATTTTATCTCAAATATTTTACAAAGTACACAAATGGATTTACCTAATGAAAATATCATTGATGATTTTATGGATAAGGGTATACAACCTAATAATCCTGTTTTAGACGTTAATATGGCAGAAAAACCTTTTATTACATCTATTCATGATAGAGATTTACATAATGGTGAAGAGGTTACTTATAATATTAATTTTGATGTTTCCAAAAATATTAATGAGATTACTAATACTACGGATGATTCAAAATATGTTTCAAACAATATATATAGTGGAATTGATTTAATTAATGATTCATTAAACAGCGATCAACATGTTGATATTTATGATGAATTGTTGAAACGAAAAGAAAACGAAATATTTGGAACAAATCATACAAAACATACAACAACAAATAGTATTGCAAAACAAACACATACTGATCCTATACTCAACCAACTAGATTTGTTCCATAAATGGTTAGATAGACATAGAAATATGTGCGAACAGTGGAATAAAAATAAAAAAGAAGAATTGTTAGATAAATTGAAAGAAGAATGGAATAAAAAAAATAACAATAATAGTGATCTCACACACACTAGTAGTAACATACCAAGTGGTGAAAATAGTATTAAGAATGTGTTGAATACTGATGTTTCTATACAAATAGATATGGATGATCCTAAACCTATAAACGAATTTACATATATGGATAATATAATTGATAATTTGGAAAAAAATAGTGAACCCTACTATGATATTGATGAAGATGATATAATCTATTTTGATATAGATGATGAAAAAACACCTATGTATCATAATAATATGGATAATAATAAATCTAATGTACCTACTAAAGTACAAATTGAAATGAATGTCATTAATAAGCAGGAGTTATTCCAAGAGGAATTCCCTATATCGGATATATGGAATATATAATATAAATATAGATGTACATATGTATGTAAATATTTTTTGTATGTTTGCATTTTTTTGTTAATTATATATTATTTGTGGATTATATATATTTTTTTTGTTGATTATATACATATGTATTATTTGTATATTTGTTCTTTTTTTTTTTTTTTTTTATTTATTTATTTTTTTGTGTATAATATGTAAATATTTTATGTGAATATAATATTTGTATATATTTGATAATATGTATTAGGCTTTCTTTTTTGTACAAAATGTATGACTATATATATATATATATAATAGTTGTTATGTTCAATATATATATTCCATGATGGAGTAATATTTAATATAGCTATAAATATACAACACTTATATGTTTACATAGATAACTGTACGCAATGATATTAGACAAATAAGAATATATAATAAAATAATAATTACAACACAAGAATTGTTATTATAAAAAATGAGAAAGTATAAAATGATTACTTGAACAAAAAAAAAAAAAAAAAAAAAATACATATATATATATAATATAAGGAACCCTTTGAATGAACCAATAAACAAATTTAATTGTTACATTTACAAAATAATAAAGTTTTTATTTTTGATATTTATTGTGTTAAAAAAATAATCATATATAAAAAAAAAAAAAAAAAAAACAAACATATATAACAATTCTCACACATAAAAAAAAAAAATATATATATATATATATATATTTATTTATTTATATATACATATTTTTATTTTTTTTATTTTTTTTATTTTTTTTATTTTTTTTATTTATGTAAAAAACTTGTCCGTTTATGTTTCGTTAAATACATCTTTTGCCAACATTGTATAGAATTGTATTAGACTATATACATGATTTATTTTATATATCAAATTATTATTTAAATTAATTAGTAAATCTAATCCGTACAAATTCATTTTCTCCATATTATTTTTATATATATAAAAAGAATTTTCATTTACATTTGTTTCTTCTTTGACCCCGTTATTTGACTTTCTACTTATATTATTTATTAGAGACAAATCATTAACTTTTGATAATGGTAAAATTAAAGATTTGTTATTTTTTTTACTTTCAAAAAGATTAGAAACATCATCTAAATTATTAATATTATGTATGTATGTTTGATTGGTATGATCATCATTTTGTTTTTCATTCATATTATTAATTTCGTTATCTATAGAATCGGTTTGGAAATTATTAAAAAATTTATTTTTATCTTTAAATTGTAGGTTTCCCATTTTGTTTTTAAAAACATGTTCTAAATTTTCTGACAAATTACAATTAAAATTGACGATAGAATCTAATTTGTTCTTAATGTCTAAGGAGGACATATTTTGATTAAAATTATTTGCCTCGCATGGGTTCTCCATATTATTCATATTAAAATTGTTCGCATTATTTATATGGTTCATATTGTTTGAATTATTTATATGGTTCATATTGTTTGAATTATTTATGTGGTTCATATTGTTTGAATTATTTATATGGTTCATATTGTTTGAATTATTTATCTGATTAATATTGTTCACATTATTTATCTGATTAATATTGTTCGAATTATTTATCTGATTAATATTGTTCACATTATTCATATCATTAATATTGTTCATATTGTTCATATTGTTCATATTGTTCATATTGTTCACATTATTCACATTATTCACATTATTCACATTATTCACATTATTCATATTATTCATATTATTCATATCATTAATATTGTCTTCCCCATTTAACAACAACTTCTGTTCTAATATATTTTTTTCCCTTAAACTTTTAGATTCAATAGATTGAATAAATAATGGCAAATATTTTAAGAATGTGAAAATTTTCTTTTTATATTCATTTTCGCTTTTTTTGGATTCTACTAATAAATAATAAATTTCATCCGTTGATAATTTTGCTGATGGTCTATTATCATCTTTAACATAATTTTTATTATAAATAACTTCGATATTTTTATTATCCACAACTTTAACATTTTTAATAAAACTTTTGAGATCTTTTTCTAAATCGTCTTTAGATATATTTATCCCTTCATCAACCTTTTCTGTCATATTAATATTATTATCATTACCATTAATATTGTTATTATTATTATTAATAATATTATTGTTTGTGCTTATTATTGTAGTTGTTGATGTACTATTGTTATCATTATTATTTATTATTTGTTTTTCTTTCTCATCATCTTTTTCTTTTTTCTTGTCATCTATTTTTTTCATATCCTGATCATTTTTTAAATCGTGCAATTTTTTATATTCTTCATATTCATTCAAACTCTTACTTAAAAGGTACAAGAATTTTTTTTGCCATAATACACACATATTTAAACATAATAATTTATTTTTATTTGTTGGATCATTTTTTTTAAAATGTTTTTTCAATATATAATCAATTTTGTCTTCAAATAAATCACTTATATTATCAAAATATTCTTTATACTTTTCATCAATAAAAACATAGTTTTCTTCCTTTTCGTATTTCTCTTTTTTTTCCAAACATGAATTTTCGTTTCCTTTCCCCATCACTTTTTTTTTTTCGCTTAATTCTTCATAACTATCACTCATTATAAGAAAGCTAAAAATTAAGAAAATCAATATTATATACTAAATATTAAATAAAAAAAATTAAAATAATAAAAAAAAAGAAAAAAAAAAAAAAAAAAAAAACATACACATATATACATACATATATATGTTCAATATTTTGAAATTGTTTAGGATTATATAATAAAGTTCTTTCTCTTTCAAATATATTTAAATGCCTCAATATTTGAAAAAAAAATTACGTATATATATATACATTTAAATAATTTTTATAATAAATATAAATATATATAATATGTACATTTTAATTTTTACTCCCAAAGATTTTAAAAAATAATATATATTCAACGATGTGTTAAATATATAATATATATATAATTTTATTTTTTTATTTATTTATATATATATATATATATATTTTTTTTTTTTTTTAAATATAAAAATAATTATAATAAATTTTTTTTTCATATATTCTTATTTTTTCAAAATAAATATAATTTTACTATGTAATTATTTTATTATATATATAATTATTATGCATCAAATTATTGCATATTATATATATATTATATATATATTATATATTTTTTTTTTTTTTTTTATTATATTGTAAATATTTTTTTGTCTATTGTTTAAAAAAAAAAAAAACTTTTTTTATTAAATTTTTTGTGATAATTTAGTCTGAGTTTATTTAAAAGAATTAAAATATATAAAGATTAAAGTAAAATAATAAAATGAATATATACTTAAAAGTATTTAACATATAAATATTATATATATATATATATATATAACATACTATTTATTTTTATTTATTTTTATTTTATTTATTTTTATATTTTATATTTTATATTTTTTTCATTTTAAAAATACAAATGTGTGCTATGAACGTAAATTTGGATGAAGTACACATTCAATTAATTTGTTCAGATGATAAGCATATATATAATAATGTGAAAGAAGAAAATAAAAAAAAACTTAAAGAAATAATTAAAAGAGTATATATTGGAAATTCGGAAGATTCCAAAAATGCATTATTATTAAACAATACTCACATTACGCGTAATAAAATATATAATAAATATATGTACATATATATATTTATATATATATATATATATATATAATATATTATGTTTATATAATTACATATCCAACATTATAGATATTATTATTATAAGATGTTCTAAGGAGGATTATACAACTAGAATCATTTTTCCCCATGTAAAAAATATTTATGCGTAAATTATTTATTTATATATTTGCATATTTATTTTGTAATAAATTCCAAAGTAAAATATGGCACAAGTTATTTAACGCAATATGTACACATATATATAATATATATATATATATATATATTTTTTTTTTTTCTTTATTTTCTCCCTTAATAAGAAATTCGAATATTACATTATCGATTTAAAAAAAGAATTAGATTTCACAAAATGTTCTCATTTTAAATTTCTTCTTGACGAAATATTATTTGAAAATAGTAAGAACAAAGTATTTATTCATAGGTATGAATAAAAATACACTTTAATTTTTTTAACGTAATCGCGTTAAAGCATACTAAATTATAACACATATATATATATATATATATATATATATATTTCTCTTCTTTGAATGTCCTTTGTTAGTTATTTTTGTATAAAGAATATATTATCCTTACTAATATTTTATATTGTAACCACTTTGAAATATGACATCCAATATGTCATTTCGTATATTAAAAAAATTGTAACCAATTTTGAAATATCCCATGGTAAAAAGTAAAAATATATGTACACATACACACACATATATATATATATATGTACATATATTTTTATAACATATGCTTATGTATGTCCTTTTTCAGAAGATATAAATAAAATATATTATTTTACCAAAAGACATCAACTCACATATTACCCAGGGTATTGAACAAATATCAAATATACACACCCAACAATAAATATATAATTAATTATTAAATATATATATATATATATATATATATATATGGCATTAATTTTTTCTTTTTAAATTTAGGGAGTATACCAAATATGTTGATATTATGGATAATAAACAATGTTAAAAATGAATTAAAAAAAAAAAAAAAAAAATTCAAATGTTTATTAATTGAAATAAATAAAATATATAAAAAGATCAAACGTATAAATTAAATTCCTTTTTTTTTTTTTTTTTTTTTTTTTATTAACACTGATGGGAATATAAGAATAGAAAAAAAAAAAAAAAAGATATATAAAAATGATAAAATATGCACATACATATATATATATATATATACATATTTTTTATTTATATTTTTTTTTTTATTTATATATTATACCTTTTAGGTTAATAATTCTTTACAGACTGCTCATACACATTCTCAATTAGCTTCATTTTATCTTTGATATAATTATCTAACTTATTCCTTTCGACAATTTTCCATTGATCTCCTTCAATATTTTTTATGATATCATCTCTTATTTTATATCTAACATTTCTGATATCATTTTTAATTTTTTCAAAAAGATCTTTTGCTTCTTTTTTCTTTTTCATTTTAACATCTTCTGACAAAGGTTGAATTTGTAAAATAACATACTGTCCATCATTTGACACTGTGGGGTTCCAAGTATTATCTTTAAGTTTTAAATTATGAATAATTTTTTGTATATCATTAATTGTATAAGGATAAAAGTAAATTAAATTAGATGATTTTATTACTACTTGTGCTACATCACATAATTTTATATTTTTCTTATCTTTCAAAATAGAGATATTATTAAAAAAATCTATTTGTAAACAAGTATCAAAAATTTTCTTTATTTTATTTTCAAAATTTTTATTAATTTCTTGTATTTTTATATCATATATTTTATAATCAATTCGTGTCATTCCACTAATCCCTTTCATCTTCTTTTTCATATCCCCCTCGTTTATATCTCCTTCATATTTTTCATCTTCATCATTATTTTTCATATTTGATATTTTTAAAAACTTACGAAACTTTTTAGTTTCCTTGTCAACCTTTTCTTTCTGTTTTTTACTTCCAAAATTGACCTTTCCACAAAAAATCAACAAATTATTTTTATTACCAAGCAGGGGAATATCCACCAAGGGGATAAATTTACGCAAATTGTTCCCACCGTACATTTTTTTCATACAAAAAAAATCATAAATGATAAATAATTGTAAATATATAATATAATATATATATATATATATATATAATATTATTGTATATATATATATATTTTTTTTTTTTTTTTTTTTTTTTTTTTTTTTTAATGCATATTTAAATTTTCAACTGCTGTTGGAACGACTTATATTTATTTATACCCAAAATTTTTCTAAGAACATACCATTTTTTTTTTTTACTTTTATATTTTTCTAATTCACATTTTCATATAGCAATAAAAAAAAAATTTATCATATATTTATATTTTTTAAAAGGATTAAATTATTGTTATTGTTGCTATATTTTTTTTTTTTTTTTTAAAGTTCAATATAAAAAAGAAATATATATATATTAATAAGCATATTAACAAAAATGAGATAAAAAAATAAATAAGTATAAATATATATATATATGTATATATATATATATATATATAGCATATGAACCAAATAACAAAAATAAACATAAACATAAAACACTAAATATGTAAATATTATATATATAAATATAAATATAGATAATACTTTTATAATATATATACATATGTACATATTAATAATGGATGTATTAATTTTTTGCCATGAAAAGCGACATATATGGATTATAAATTCTAAAAAATTAATTTTAATATGTAAAAAAAAAAAAAAAAAGAAAAAAAAAAAGAAAAAAAAAATGAAAGAAATTAATTATAAAGTATATATATAAATACACATACAACATACTCATTGTATAAAAAATAATATATATATATATATATATATATATATGTGTGTGTGTATTTTTTTTTTTTTTTTTTCTAATATAATTCATATTAATTATTTCAATTTAATTTTTTTATTCTATTGCTCTTAAATGTTTAAAGGGAATATATATTTATATATATATGCAACTATTACATATAAATTATTCATTTTGAGACATTTCATTATCATTATTATTATCATCATTATTATCATCATTATTAATACCTTCATTATTATTATCATCATTATTATTATTATCATCATTATTATTAATACCTTCATTATTATTATCATCATTATTAATACCTTCATTATTATTATCATCATTATTAATACCTTCATTATTATTATCATCATTATTATTACCATCATTATTATTATCATCATTATTATTATCATCATTATTATTATCATCATTATTATTACCATCATTATTATTACCATCATTATTATTACCATCATTATTAATACTCATCTTGTTCATACTATTATTCATGTTCGAGTTATACAAAAACAACAAATTGGATAAGATCTCCTCATTGTCAGGCATCATACTAAAACTCTCATCCTTCTTATTATACGGAGAATTTAACCTCCTCTTTCGAGAATTCAATAACCCATTTTCTAAACAAAAGTTTCTAAATGATTCTGCCTCGATTTTTGCTTGTGCTAGCCCTAATTTCTTTACACTAAATCCTTTCGTTTTTATTGAATTATTTATTATATATTGCACTCTGTATAATTTTTTCGCATGATCATAATAAATACCTTTAGGTAAGGATTGTTTTATTAAATTAATATTTTCATCATCATTTGTACTACCTTTTTTCTTTTTACCACTTTTAACGTTACCAGCAACATTTAGATTAGAAATTTCATTTTCTGTTAACTGACCATCCACATATTGATTATTATTATTATTATTATTAATATAATTCATATGATTCATATTATTTATAATATTATTATTATTATTATTAATATAATTCATATGATTCATATTATTTATAATATTATTATTATTATTATTATTATTGTTCAAATTGTTACTTGATTCCTTTCCTTTTTGCTTATTATCAAAATAAAGCGATGAAGATAATGCCCTTTCTACCATTCCTCTCATCATATTGTCATCATATCCATCATACTTTGGTTCCATATGGTCACTATTACTATTAAAGCTATTCATGTTATTTACACTATTGTGATAATTATTCATGTGCATACCATTCATAAAGATACTACTACTTTTAGTATTAATAGAAATATGTCCATTTTTCTTTCTATCTTGACCAAGTATATTACTACCATTGTTATTATTAAGCGCAGCAAAATTAAAATATTCATATAAACTTGCCTCCGACATATTATTAAAACCTAAATTGTTATTGTACTTTTTCAACCCTTTATTATTGCCACCGTCTAAATTGTCCATATGGTTATTATCTCCTGTTACGTTATTATATACATTCAAATTCATATTATTATTATTCATATTATTATTATTCATATTATTATTATTCATATTATTATTATTCATATTATTATTATTCATATTATTATTATTCATACTACTTTTTTGTAAGAGGAAATTTAAGTTCTTCTTATAAGCCTCATTATAACTATTCATACTACTACCCAAACCATTATTATTCAACACTTTACTCATATCATATAAAGCATTACTACTAACACTAAATTTCTCATCCTTCTTTTTTCGACGCGTATTATAATCATTCGTTTCTTTGTCTCCATTCCCACATTCCACATATTTAGAGTTATCCACCTGACTCTTATTGTTCATATATTCCTCAGATTCATTTCCATTCTTTTTCTTGCTAAAGATATTTAAATACTTTTGAAAAAAACCAGTAGTAGGTGATGAAGAACTAGAAGACACAACACCACCTCCTCCATTTTTTTCCTTTTCCAATTTGTCATTATCTAAATTAGCCAAATTCTCTTTATCTTCTTCTTCTTCCTTATCTCCAAATTGGAAATACTTCACATTATTATTATTATTGTTATTATTATTATTATTATTATTATTATTGTTGTTATTCATTTGGACGTACTGTTTTTCCTTTAGCTTTTCCTCGTTCTCATACTGAACTATAAGCGACTTTAAATAATTCTCATACACATCATTCTCTATTATACTACCACTATTTCTATTATTATTATTATTATTACCAACAATGTGCGCATTATTATTCGTATTACGCACATTCGTCTGGACACCCTCGCCGTTCTCCTCCTTTCCATTATTCATACGCTCCTTACGCTTAGCAAAGTTAATGAAATTTTGGATATCCTGGAAAAAAATATCAGGACACATATTTGATGGAGACCAAGACAAACCTACACCTTCCTTATTACTACTTTTCATCATATCACCCAAAGCATTACTATTATAATTATTATTAACATGAGAATTGTCTCCATTACCTTGATTATTCAAATTATTAATTATATTATTGGTCATTAGAGATGCTGCCAACAAATTAGTCGTATCTAAATTCATATAAAATTGTACTCCACCACCTTTATAATTACTAGCGGGTGCTGACGATTCATTAACTTGAGAATTTAACAATTTTTGTGATTTTTTACTTCTCTCTTTCTTCATCTCTTTTCGTGGAATCCCATCACCACCATATGATTTATTGTCATACTTGGAACTCTTCTTATTCTTAACATAAGTTCCACTATTATTATTATTATTATTATTATTATTATTACCACCCTTACCATATAACAATTCGCCTTTTTCATTATTCATCATATTGCCATTATATTTCATAAAAGCTTTCATAGCCTCAAACAAATCATTATTATAATTATTGTTATTATTGTTGTTGTTATTGTTGTTGTTGTTGTTATTATTGTTGTTGTTGTTATTATTATTATTATTAATATCATCATTTAAAAAATTTAATCCATTCTTATTTTCATCTAATAAATCGTCTTCCTTCTCATCATAATCACCACCTCCTTCCTCCTCTCCATCAAGTCCATTTCCCAATTTAAAATCCAAATACTTTTTTCCTTTAGTCTCATCTTTCACATCCTTAGAATTTAAAAACTTGAAGAACGACTGAATGTCATTTGGAAAGTTCTCATTATTTATATATTCATTGTTAATATCTTTTCCATCTAGAAAAAATGAATTACTTCTAATATTATTGTCATCATTATTGTCATCATTATTATTATTATTATTATTACCATTATCGTTGTTGTTATCATTATTATTTTGGTTCTTATTATTGTAGTTCTTCTTATTATTGTTGCTCTTATTATTACTACTGTTCTTATTATTGTTCTTATTATTATTATTATTATTATTATTATTGTCATCATTATTGTCATCATTATTGTCATCATTATTATTATTTATACCATCATTGTTATTATCATTTGTTAGTACACTTTTTAAATACTCTTTATTAAATGTATTTCTAAAATTTTCTATATCCTCTTCATTAATTAAATTAGACATATCTTTTCCAAAATCCTCTTTTAAGTCTCCTACTCTTAGATCCATTTTGTATTTGCTATTACTCTTACTTCGCTTGCTTCTTTTCAATGCTTGTGTTCCACTTCCATCGCCTACCACGTCCACCTGTTTTCGTCGCTTCTCTTCCTCCTTGACACCAATGTTCAAATTATTATTCTTATTTTTCTTATCTGCAAAAAGGAAATTATAATTATTCATATTATTCATATTATTCATATTATTCATATTATTCACATTTTTTATATCTTTTATATTTTTTATATTTTCCACATTATTCATATTTTTTATATTATCTTCTACTATATTTTTTTTTTTTTTTTTTTTATTATTCTCCTCACCGTTATATCCAAGCATCACATTCTTCGAGTTCAAACGCAATGACATATTGTTCTTATTAACTGAACCACTATCCAGTAACCCACTTTCAATCAGTCCTCTTTCGATCAAAGCACTCTCAAGCAATCCTCCTCCATCTACCGACACACCACCACCTTCTTTATTTTTTGAAACAAATTCCTGTAAAATGGATATATCAATTTCATTCCCCTTGTCATTTGCTGCAGCACATGCAGCTGTATTATTTCGAGTAGAATATCTATTATTATTCGTATTGCCAATTGTATTTGTCTGGCCAACATAATAATTTTCATCATTTGATCCTTTGCTAGAGCCATCCATAAATCCTTTTTCAACTCCACTACTTTTTACATTATTATTGTTCACATTATTATCCACATTGTTCAAATTATTATCCACATTGTTCACATTATTATCCACATTGTTCACATTATTATCCATATTGTTCACATTATTATCATTATTATTCGCGGTGGATACCCCTTGACTTACTCCTGTCTTCTCTTTCAATCGACTCAAGTTCAATGAACTTGTTTTCAACTCCCTATGCGCAGCTGTTGTAGTATAATTAGTTCCTGCACTTGTCGCATTATGTGCACTACTTGAATATTTCTTACTATAAAAATAAGAGGATCTTACATATACCGGATTTAACCACTCACTCTTTACAGGTATATTTCCTACATCACATCTATACAAAATACATTGCTTTCGAGCCTCTTCAAGTGTACTATAATGAATTAAACTAAAACCTTTCGTTTTAAATTTTCCATTTTCTTTCCATTGACATCTCCATAATTTTCTAGCAGAGTCGAAATATACACCTGTAGGCAAAGGTCCCATAGGTATCAACGAATCATCATGATTAATGACATCACTCTTAATATTATTACTGTTCAAATTATTACCCTTCATATTACCCTTCAAATTATTGTTCACATTGTTATTTCCATTATCAGCTTGTGCGTCACCATTATTTTCAACATTGTATATACTGTAACCCTTCACATTCGACAAATTATTACTCTTTGCACGTTTACTATTTCCATTCTTCCTTCTTTTTAATGAAGTTAAATCATTATCACTAGTATTTTTCTTATCATCATCTTCTCCTATCATTTGATCGTAATATCTATTATTACGTCCAAAATTTGTATTCGAAACACTTCTTTTTTCACCCACATTATGAAACTTACCTTTTCCTCCTAACAAAGTTTTATCAGTCACAAAGTAGTCATAATATTCATTGGTCTTCACACCTCTTCTACGTCTCTCAAAAGTAAACACCTTATTATTATTATTATTGTTATTGTTATTATTGTTATTATTATTGTTATTATTACTATTTGTACCATATTTATTATTATTTTGAGTCGTTCCAGTATTATTACTTACTACTGCTGCTGTTACAGCCGATGAAGTAGATGGTTCCAATATTTTATTTGTCAATATTCCATTTGTAAATCCATAATCATTCCTATTCGTTTCATACGCTGATGTAATAGGATCTTGATATACTCCAAAATTATATGGATGTTCCATGTCTTCTCCTAAATGTAACATGGTCTTATAATATCCTCCATTCTGAATATTTTTCCATTCCTTTTCATTAAGTAAATGAGCTTCTCTATAATTTGCTCGTACCTTTTCATAATTTGGCAAATTCGAATATTTCAAATTCTTACTCATTAACATATTGGATGTGCTATCCTTTGAATCACCCATAATTAAATGATCCACATAAAAATCTTTACCTATCACATATCGAGATGTTCCTAAACCATTATAATAATCATTTATATGTAATACCATTCTCTCCTTTTCATCATGCACATCATTTTTATACAAATCTATGTTATTATATTGACCACCCAAGGGATAATGATACCAATTTATGTTATCACTAAAGGTTATCTGTTTCAAAAATACTTCATTTTGATATTGAAAATTATCATCCGTATATAAAAACATAAACGTATGAGGCTCATGAGGAAATAATGTATATAATATCTCTGACTCATGTAAATTTCGGGGGAATATAGTATTATTTAAAAGCATATATTTCTTATATATAATATCGTGTACCATCGATATATATTTTATTTTTAATTTCTCGGTCTTTGCGCAAAAATGATTTAACAAATTAATCTTATATTTTTTTTCTAAAATTCTTTTTTGTTCTTCATTTAAGGCATCTTCCCCGCAAGTTCCCTTCTTTTGATTATTATTATTATTATTATTATTATTATTATTATTATTATATTTATTAAAATAATAATTATTATAATTATTACCATTAATATTATTATTATTATTGTTCATGTTATTTGTTATAGTACTTCCTTCGTGTATACAAGCATTTTCATATAAATTATAAAAGAACCACCAATATGGTTCAATTAAACCATTTTTATTCATAAGCTTATATAACATCTTATTTCGATTAGCTGACCTTTCTGCACCTCGTGTACGCATACTACTCCTTTGCATATATTCTTCTGATGAATAATTATCGGTTGATTGAGGATTACTACTACGTAAATGATATTTGTGCTTAGCAGTTAAATGAGAAGTTCCACTAAAATCACTTGCATTTGAATAATACTCTTTTTTATTATTAATAAGAGTTGATGATGTATTATTTGCTGATGTACTATAATATTTTATACTAAATTGATCCCCTTCACCTTTTAATATTCCATAACATTTTCCTCCTCCTCCTCCTCTACTATTATTATTATGATCACAATTTTGATTACTTCCAACGTCTCTACTTCTTTTATTTCTTAATGATATAGATGTGTTATCCAAATTGTAACTCACCTTTTTCTTATTCTTCAACTTGTTTGGTAAATAACTTTCACTCTCACATTTTTCATTCTTTACAAATAATTCATTATATTTATCATGAGAAGATGGATAATTTATATTAGTATTATTATTATTATTATTATTATTATTCATGTCACTATCAGACACATGCTTAGCTCTATTCTCATATATATTATTATCACTAATTTTATTTCCTTCATTATCAAAATGAACAGATGAAAAGGTTATTCTTAAATTATTTTTATTCTTTGTCTCATCAAAAGTTTCTTCAACATTCATATTCGAATTCATATTCATATTTTCACCATTAATATTGATATTATAATTTGTATTCTCCTCATCTTTTTTCTTTGTTAAATTATTATCCTCTTCCTCATCATCGTCATCTTCCTCTTTATAACCATCGTTATAATCATTCACATAATCTGCATTATTTGAATTATTTGCATTATTTGGATTATTCGCATTATTTGGATTATTTGCATTATTCGCATTATTTGCATTTTCTTCCAAATTGGTCCCATTATTACTAATATTATTTACATTATTATTATTATTATTATTATTATTATTGTTGTTATTATCAACTTCGTTCATGAGGTACTCCATGTTCAACATATCACCACCTTGTAATAACATATTATTGTCATTTTCTGAAAACCCATAATTGTCATACATACTAATAGGCTCCGAAAATTTTTTCATTCGATACATGGCCTTATCCAAATCTAAGGTAATCACCTTTGTATTAAACACACCAATATATAAACTTACACGTAATAATACCAACTTAAATAAATTAAATATGCAATGCTCAGTGAACAAGCTAGTTTGGTAATATTCATGTAACACACATAATACATTATCTATTACCTTATTCTCGTAATCGATTAAATATTTCATTGTTATTTCATTTGAATCCTTTTCTATTGCTAGAGAATAATTATATATAGTATTACAATTACGACTATTATTATAACGATCATTATTATAATTATTATTATTATTATTGTTACCATTCATATTATTATTAATCATGTATTCATTTTCCTTTTTAAAGTCACTTTTTACATCCTCCGTTATTTTGTACACATAATATTCATAAGCAAATACATTGGGAACCCATCGAATCCCTATCATATAACCATTTATACATTTAATATTACTTTGTAACAAATATTTTATATATCCATTTGCTATGTCATGATTTTTATTTATATATTTCTCAAATTTCATAAATTTTATAAATACAAATTTATTCAATTCATATATATAATATGGTACATTATAAGATAACTGGTGTTCTTCTTCTTCCTGTTCTTCCGATTTAGTATTCCTTATTATTATTACATCATCTTTAAAAAATTTATTATTCGTATATTTATTTTCAAAACAATCATATATGTAAGAATTTATATATATATTATTACGTATAAACTGAATTATTTTTTTCCTATAATTTACAGTCATCTTTTTTTTTCTATTATTATCATGAATATTTTTTTTTTTATGTTTCTTATTCTTATCCGCATCCTTTTCTTTCTTCTTTTTCCCTTTCTCTTTTTTATTATTATTATTATTATTATTATTATTATTATTATTGACATTATCACTTTTTATTATATTCATTTTTTCTTCTTCCTCTGTATTTTTATTACACACATCTTCTTCTTTCAAATGTTCTTTATCAGAACCATTATTAGCATTACATTCATTTTTAAATAAACCAAAAAAGTTTCTTGTAATAAAATTTCCTTCTGTTTTTGCATTTATCGCTTCCTCATTTTCAGTATCTTCTTTCTTACTAGTTTCATGTTTATCACCTGTTGGTTCGTTGCCTACATGGCTTGACGAATTGATATCTGCATCGAACGAATTATTATTATTATTATTATTATTACCATCATCACCACAATTAATATTATTATTATTATTATTGTTGGCATCATTCATATGCCCATCATCATTTAATAAAGACACAAACGTGTTGTCGCCTCCCTTCTTAAAACATATATTATCATTATCCTTTTCATTCTCATCGATATCCACGTATTCATATTCACTTTCCAAATCCTTCATATTTTCAAATATGAACACTTTAGATTTAACACAAATGTCATATTTCATTTTTACTATAATCACAATTTTATTTTCAAATGGATCTTTACAATTAGTATTAAAATAATCTATATCATCTAACTTTTTTAAAAAATATATTTTCACATTACTTAAAAATTTTATATACTTTTCAGCATCCCTGCTAAAAATTAGATTTTCTAAATCAATATCCAAATATTCATTTTTACACATTTTCTCATTAACATAATTTTCAGAATTATAATCCTCATAAGGTAGAGAATTTATATCCACATTCAGAAGATAATTATTCAAATCTTCTTCATTATATTCATTTAACACTTCTCCATTTCTTGAAAATGAATAATCCGACGAATAATTCGTGCTGCTATTATTACTATAATTATTTATAGTACCACAGTCGTTATTAGGAACTATTTCATTGTTACAAACAAGATGATCATCATCATTATTATTACTATTATTATTATTATTGATATTATCATTATTATTATTGATATTATCATTATTATTATTGATATTATCATTATTATCATCATTATTATTACTATTATTATCATCATCATTATTATTAATATTATCGTTATTATTTTCCATATTCGATTCAATATGTTCCTTTTTACTTGAACCCCTCTTCGTTCTACTATTCAAGATGTTATTATTTCTTTTCCTCTCCATTTTTATTTCTCTCTTCCTCAAGTTTTTTCTTAACATATTGATATACTTTTCTGCTATAAATTTTGCCAAATTAAAGGAAATGTTTTTATTGACTGGTACCCTTTTAACT
This sequence comes from Plasmodium falciparum 3D7, assembly GCF_000002765.6. NCBI lineage: Eukaryota > Apicomplexa > Aconoidasida > Haemosporida > Plasmodiidae > Plasmodium > Plasmodium falciparum. The sequence continues at coordinate 918,978 of NC_004318.2, read as the reverse complement.
ATATAGGCCTTTCTATTAACTTTGTCAAACTTAATAATTAAAAAATGTGGAGGAGGGCCCTCGAATCGTAAAATATATGAACAACACAATGGTTTCACATGATCACAATTATTATTATTATTATTATTAATATTATTAAAAATGATTGGGTTTGTATTTTTTTTCTTCTTCTTTCTACAATTACTTACATTATTATAATTAACTACAAAAGAATTGCAATACTTTGTGCAATTTTTTGTAGATTGATGTAAACTTCCATTCATATCATTATCTAAGAAAAAAAAACGATTACTATAAAAATTAGGTTCGAATGGTAATTTATATTTTTTAATTGTCTCTTTTGTATTCTTATCATCAATGTTAGTAATTTTAGTCTTCTTTAAAAATAAATCTTCATATAAAGGTGGTCTACTATTATTTTCTTCATTTATGCAATATGCTGACGATTGCATTATTATTGAATTTTCATTAATCTTTCTATTATCATCATATAATCTATATTCTTTCTCATAATCATAATTCATAATATTTAGTGCTATCTTTCTATAATAATAATTATGTGCAATACTTCCATTTTTTAATTTTACTTCACTTAAATTTCCGAAATTGTTATAAAAAAAATAATTAAATGTATTTAACAATATATTCCTTCTATCACTTTCAAAGGAATTTATAAATTCCTCAAAATTATAATCTTTTACATTCACATCTAAAGACACAGTATGAACACACTTTTCGGTGTGCACACTGATTTCCTCAGATGACTTTTCACATATACAATTATCAATTGTATTATTATTATCATTATTATTATTATTATTATTAATATCATTATTATTAATGTTATCGTTATGCCCATTATTTGGATCCTCTTGAATTATATTATTAATTCCATTTTCATCCTTTGAATTTTCTATATGCAATTCATTCTTATTATTTTCTATATGTACACAAGGTAATATACTACATTTAAGACTGCAGCTACTCATTTTTTATTTCAAGGAATCAATGTTTTATTAACTAGTCATTTAATTATTATTAATAATTTCATGATAATATTTTAATTTTGTGCTCTCTATGGTATATTTATTGTAAAATGACAAATATAAGTACACATATACATATATATATATATATATATATATATATATATATATATATACAGAATGTATAAATATAAAATTTTTTAAAGATATACAATTTAAAACTTTTCAAAAATATGTATAATTAATTATTTTTTCTTTTTTTTATAACTCTTTATATATATTAGCTTGACATTTTTAAAAAGTATACGATTAACAAATATATGAATAAATATATATATATATATAATCTAATTACAATATAAAAACAATGTTATTCACATGAATATATACATATATACAACATATACATATAAAACAATACAACAATTTTAATTATTATAAATATATATAAATATATATATATATATATATATATATATATATGCATTAAAGATAAAGTCAAAAATGTTGAAAATATTAAAAACCTTGGTAAATAAAATAAATCTCAAAAAAAAAAAAAAAAAAAAAGGCAAAAATTATTATAAAATAAATAAATATATATATATGTATATGCTTAACGAATATTTTATTATGTTGTTTGTAAAGCAACAAAAGTAGTTTCTAAAAGATATTCATAAATAATAATATATACATATATGTATATAAAATAATGAATGTTCACATATATATATAAAATATCGGTAAACACTACACCAAATAAATTAACAAACAATTCGAGTTATGAATAATATATATATATATATATATATTATAGAGGTGTGTATATGTGTGTACATAAATCTTATAACATTAATATAGAATATATTCAAATATGGTTTTATAAAAATATATTACGGAAAATAAACAAACAAGCAAAAATGTATAAAGAATATTAATTTTTATTTTTTATTTTTATTTTTTATTAAGTGACTATGTAATAAAGAACAAACAACATTATTTTCTCACTATTTCAAATATATAACACTATGAATATTGTATTTTAATTATGATATATATATATATAAATATATATATCAATATTTTAAAAAACAAAATTTTCATAACACTTAAAATGTGTAAAATATATAAATAAATAAATAAATAAATAAATATATATATATATATATATATAATAAATAATATACACAACAGAATATGAATAACTCAAATTATATATATAAATATATATATATATATATATATATTATTTTGGCTAATTGAAAAAAAAAAAAAATTATGAAACTTTTAATTTTTTCTGATTTGTTAATGTAAAAAAGGTTAAAAATATATAATATAATATATTATATTATATATAAATAAATAAACATATAAATATATAGATATATACATATACATATGTACATAAATAATACAACAATGAAATTAAAAGAAAATGAGAATAAAAATTATACATAAGAATAGATATACATTAATATATATGTGTATTTATATGAATAATATAAAATTAAAAATATATATAAATGTATATAAATAAACTTAAATAAAAATTTATAAAAATAACAAAATTAACAAAAAAACTTAAATGTTTAAAAATTAAAACCTTCCTGTTTTTAATTTTTTTCTTTTTTTTTTTTTTTTTTTAAGTTCTATAAATTTTTATACTTTCTTATTCCTTTTTCAAAAAAAAAAATGTATAGACTAATAAATATGTCCTCAATATATAATATATAAAAAAAAAATACTTTTTTTTATTTAAAAAAAAAAAAAAAAAAAAAAGCCAATGTTTTACATTTTTTCTTTTTTTTATTTTACCAATGATTTCAAACAAAAAAAAAAAAAAAAATAACAAAATAAAATAAAATAAAAATAAATAAATAATAAAATAATATAAAAAAATGTATATAATATTATTATATCTATATATATATATATATATATATAATAACATAAATATATATATAAATATAATATTGTGAAAAAATATAATAATATATGTATATAGAACAAGAAAATGTAAAAAAAAAAAAAATTTTTATATATAATTGTGAAAAAAAAAAAATTATAAACGAAATAGCTAAATGTGAAAATAAAAAAAAAATAAAAAAAAAAAAAAAAAAAGGGAAAAATTTTTATATATGTATAAAAAGTATAGCTATAAAAAAAAATAAAATAAATATATAAATAAATAATATAAAATAAAAAATGAGGAGCAAAAATGTAAAAAAAATATAAATATATAATATGAGAAAAAAAAAGAAACAAGATCATGTAATATAAGGAAAATACAATAATTTAATGAAAAAAAATAAAATAAATATAAAATATAAAATTACATAATGAAATTCAAAATAAATTAATTCTTAATTTTTTATATGTGTGTGAATTTTTTTTTTTTTTTAATATATATTTCATGTTCTTATTCCTTGTAGATAATATTATATATTATAATATATATATATAATATAATATATATATATATGTATAATAATAATATAATTATATTTAATATTTATATATATATATATTTATTTATTATATATATATATATATATATATATATATACATAATATATATTTAAAAATGCATGCATAAAAATATATAACATATATAATATTTAATAAAATGGTTACCAAAAAAAAAAAAAAAATATATAATATAATATATTTGTATATATGTATTTAAAATTTAATATTATTTATATATTAAAGAAAAGAATATATATATATGTATAAGGATCAATAATTATATACAATAATTCAAATGAAATATGTTACATATGATATATTTATTATTTTTAATATTGCATGTCAAAACATTAAAAACAAGAAAAAAAGTGTAGAAAAAATAACACAATTATATATATTTTATACTTATTTTTAAATTACAAGATATATTTTTTTTTTATAACATATGAAATTTTAAAGTGAAAAAAAAAAAAAAAAAAAAATTTATATAATAATAATAAAATAAATATATATATATATAATATATATATATAAATTTATATATAGAATCTAATTTATACAATATTACACAAAATAAAAATATATAAATATTTATTTGTAATTTATAAAATAACGTTCATTTAATATTATAATATATATATATATTATATATATGTCATACAAAAAAATATATATTTATCATTAAATTAAACATTGATATTTTTATTAAAAGGATACTTTGGAAAAAAAAAAAAAAAAAAAAAATAGCAAGAAAACCAATTTTACTTTGAAACATATATAAATAAAATTTTTAATTTTCATTATAAAACACGAAAAAGTAAAAGATATTGATATATATTCCAATATGTATAAAAATATATAATATATATTAATTTTATCTTTATAGATTCATTGTTTATACATATAATCCGTTATATTTGTATATGTGCCAAATATATAATAAAACAACAGCAACAACAACAAAAAAAAAGTAACAAGTTTTAATGGATTTACAAAAAATATATATATATAATCATATAAATTTATAAAATTTTTTATACAATATAATAATATAAATACATATTATACATATATATATATATATATATATATATTTGAGAAATAAATTTTATATATTTAAAACTTTTGAAAAATATTATATCAACTATGTTATAAACTCAAAAAAAGAAAAAGAAAAGGAAAGGTGTTATATACATATTTACACGCAATTTTATAAGTTTGTCAATTTTTTAAAGTTTCGTTTTATAAAACAAGTGTGTATAAAAATGTGTATATATGATAAATGCATGTTTCTTTAAATATAAACAAAAAATATATATATATTATATATATATTATATTAATATTATTACAAAGAACAATGAAAATGTTTAAAAACCTTTTCCTTTTTTTTTTCCTTCTTTTTGCTTCTGTATAATTTTATAGGTATATATATATATAAAAAAAAATATATATACATATATATATATATATATTAATTGAAAATAATAAAAAGTTCCCTTATAAGGGGAAATTTATATAATAAATAAAACAATAGCTAATTTGAAAAAGTGAAAAAAGTAAAATGTAAATATATTATATATAAACATATAAATAATAACATACATTTAAATACGATATTAAAGCATTTGTATAAAAAAACAAAAAAATTATATATATGTAGTAATATGTATGTAGCTAATATTAAAATATATTATGTATTTGTATATGTATATAATATATATAATTTATTTTTCTATTGATATTGAAATTTATTTAGGAAGTTAAAGGAGCAAAGAAAATATACTTTCAACTTTCTTTTTTCTTCATCACGTTTTATTACATAATGAATAAAAAAAAAGGAAAGAAAAAAAAGTGTAAAAAAAAAAAAAAATAAATAAAAGATATTAATTTATATATATATAAACATATATGTAAACGTAATATATTTAGTTAAATTATAATATATAATATTATAAAGCTTTACATTATGAAGAAATATATTTACAGTAATAATAAAAATTGTTTTCAAACTTTTTTTATATTATTTTTTTTTTTTTATAGCAACATAGTATTTATAGAAAATTATTATACATATTTAAAATTTTTCGCAATAATATAAATTTAAATTTTACTTATATATATATTTATATATATATATATATATATATATATATATTATATATTTTTTTTATGAATTTTATATTAATATTTTTATATAAAAAGAAAAAAAAAAGAATGGAACATGTTTTTTCTTTTTTACCTCAATGTAAAAAATGAAAAATGCTAAATAATTATTAATATGTATCTTAAAAAGTATTAATTCCTTAAAAAACAAAAGCACATTTAATTACAAGTTGCTTGGTTTTTTTTTTTTTTTTTTGGGGGTTATATTTTATTTATTTGTTTATTTGTTTATTTGTTTATTTACTTATTTATTTATTTATTTTTTTTTTGTTTGCTTATTAATTTTACTTAGTATTATATGATTTGGCTTTATTTTGCAACCTTGTTTTTTTATACATATATAAATATATATATCTATATATATATTTTTTTTTTTCTTTTTCATATAATTAGTTTTTCTATATTTGTAACACATTTAGTTTTTTTTGGTTTCTATTTTTATAAATTTCAATTATATATTTTCTTTTTGTGGTTATATTAATAATAGTACCTTTTTTTTTTTTTTATTCATTGTTACCAAAAAAAAAAAAAAAAAAGAAAAAAAAAAGAAAAAAAAAAATTTAGGTCCAAAATTTTATAATGGTTCTATATATATATAATATATATATATATATATATATACGTATATAAAAAAAAAGCGAAAAATATTTTACATTTTACGTACATTTTTTACTAAATTTATGTAATAATTCAAAACTAACATTTTATAGAAAAAAAAAAAAAAAAAAAAATAAAAGTTCACAAAAAGAATGAAAATTATAAGATTTAATCGTATTATTACAATATATAAAAAAATATATATATATATATAATATTAATGTTTTAAGGGTTATAAAAATTGTACTTTTTTTATTTTTTTTTTATCTCATAATTAATTTTTAGAAAGAATAAATCAAAAAAAATAAAACAAAATAAAATAAAATAAAACAAAACAAAACAAAACAAAACAAAATAAAATAAAACCAAACAAAATAAAACAAAATAAAACAGAATTGTTTTATATATTTGTAAAACCATTTTAACATGTTGTACAACTACCTTTTCCATTATATGTGATATATAGAGAAATAAATATACTTAAAAAAAAAAACAAACAATAAAAAATAAACAATAAAAAATAATATTGTTTATATAAAAAAAAAAAAAAAAAAAAAAAGGAAAAATGTAAATTTTCATATTTAACAAAAAAAAAAAAAAAAAAAAAAAAAATACGAATTATAAAATAATAAAATGGTGAAATGGAAACAACTGTACAAAATAAATATGATATAACGTGTATAAATATATATATATATATATATATATATTTATGTATAATTTTCAAAAGTATGTGTATACATATATATACACATATACTTTTTTTATATTTTCCTTTTTGACTGCAATCGTATTATATATTTGAACCTACGGCTAAGGCTTGCGCATGAATTAAACATGTAAAATTTTTTTTATTTACATTATTTATTTTTATATTATTATTAAAAATTTTTTCGTCACTTATGGATAAGAATATTTTTACGATTCCTAATTGTCTAGCTATTTTTTTTGCTTTGTTATATAAATAAACATGTGGTTTTCCATATTTATCATTTCTTATTTCTATATCATTCATACTTATTCCATATTTTGATATCGAGCTTAACCCTCTACCAATAGATTTGACGATAGCTTCTTTTGCAGCAAATTTTTTACTTATATATATAGCTAGCTTTTCTATATTATATTTAATAGTATCATCTTGTTGAATTAATTCTTTATATTCTAATGAATTTAAAACTTTTTGAAGAAATTTATTTTTATTCTTTAGTAATAATATTTTATAAATTCTATATACACACAAAATATCGGTTCCTAATCCTATAATATAATGAGCATAAAAGGTAGGTGTATATTTATTAAAGGTCATATATTTTTTTATAATATTTTCTTCGATATCCATAAATTCATTATATTCTTCTACATTATTTTCATGATCCTTATGCATTAAATGTACAAATCCATGTAATACATAAAAAGGTAATCTTTCATTTACACTAAAAATATTGGAAAACAATTTATTGACCCCTCGTGGGTTCAATATTTTATTTGTATCTACATTTTTTGAAACTTTATCAAAGGATGTTATACCAACATCATTATCATCAACACTAATATCATAAACATTACAACTTGTTCTGTTTATACTTCCTTCTGTGATATCTTCAAATGTTTCATCTGTCACATTCTTCTTCATTTCACTCACATATTCTAGACTGTCCCCTTTTTTGTCCAACAAACTTTTCTCATAATTCATTCTCGACAAAAAACATTCCCTATTTATATACTCAGGACACAAATAAATATCACCTGATTTAAATCCCTTTTTCCCTCCTATAGCATTTTTTAAAAAATCATAATTGTAATCATAATTTGGATCATCTAAATAATGTAATATCGATATAACATCAGTCGCCATATCTTTATTTCGATGCTTTTTATTAATTCTCTTCATTTCTTCTAAACTTACAAATGTAATATTTAAATGAAAATTTTTATAATTTAATATTTCTATGAGTTTCCTTACTTCTTTTTCAAATCTTGAAAGATCAATAGGAATATTCACTTGATTATTATTAATTTCAAGAAAAGAATTAGATTTATAATTATCATAAAAATTATCACCTTCCTCATACAACATATTATTATATTCCATATATATATTAAATAACTTCTTTTTATATTTACGCCTATTACAATCTATATATTCATCATTTTTCATATGTTCATTTATTAAATAATAAGTATTCCTTTTACCTTTATTCATATATATCCTTTTCATAAACATATTTTGTATTATATAAGAATAAAATAATATATCTCTTTTTCTGAAAAAACGATTTTTTCCAATACAAAAAAAATTATTTATCTTATTAAAACAAGTAATATCATTTCTCTTACAAAAAGAAGATAAAATATTCAAACCATTCTTATCTTTTATATTTTTAAAAGGTTTCACTCTTAAACCTTTCCTCATTCCAACATATGTACATTCGGCATTTGTTTTTGTATTCAATGATTTCACCTTGCCATAAAATAAAACATATTCCTCTTCATATAAAAATAAATACAAACATAATAATTTTAATATCTTATAAAACGCCCCTTTCAATTTAGAGAAAATCAAAACAAAGATCATTATAATAACACTATGATCATATAGATAAATATCTAAACAGAATTATCACACATATAAATATAAACATAAATAAATAAATATATATATATATGTATGTATGTATAACATTTTCATTTGGTTATTTATTTATTTATTTATTTATTTATTTATTTATTGTTTTTTTTTTTTTTTTTTTTTTTTTGCTTCTACCGAAATATATAATATTTTCTTATCATTTTGAAGATCAATTATATGTGACAATCTATTATGTGTGTGAACTCCTGGGGCAAGGTATGTAAAGAAATATATATCCACAAATATTACATATATATGTAATATATATATATATATATATACTACTATTTTTTATTATGTTAACTTTCTACTTTTAATAATTATGGTTTCTATATAATGTTTCTTAAATATTAAATGTTCAAAATAACGAAGCCCTTCTTATCCACATAAATAAATAAATATATATATATATATAAGAATTTTCTTTTATGAAATATTTCTCTTCATATACTTATTTTAATATGTACACTTTTTTATATGTATAAAATGATGGATAATTTTTTTTTTTTGGAACTTATATTTTTACTTTCAAAATTATAAAAATAAAATCCATATTTATTAATATATATATATATATATATATATATATATATAGTTAAATATTTTTTATTTTTTTTTTTTCTTTAAAAATAGCAATATAAAAAAAAGAAAAGAAAAATATATGAACATATATAATTATATATATATATATATATATATGATATATTTTCCTTTTTCGTTTACAAAAATAAAATATATTTATAAATACTGTTGTGGTAACTTATGATGAGAGAATTAATTCGTCATATGTTTTTTCTATATACGCTCAACATATATACACATATATGTGACGAATATTATTATTAACTTAATATTTCAACATGGTATACAATATATGAAATTAAAAAAATGTAAAACAAAAAAAAAGAAAGAATATAAGATAGAAAAAAGAAATTACTAAAAATTAAAATTTTTTTTTTTTTTCCCTTGTTCATATTCTATATTTTATAGATGTGTTGAATTATTTATTTTATATATATATATATATATATATATATATATATATTAATTTTTATAAAAAAATAAAATAATAAACATATAAGTTTCCAAAAAAAAAAAAAAATAAATAAATAAAATAAAATATAGCAAAACAAAAAATTAATGTATAATTTCCTATTCACATTGAATTGTAAATTATTATATTTCGTGAATAAAATATTGAAAAAAATTGAATTAAATAAAAAGGGAAATATACATATATATATATATATATATATATATATATATATATATATATAAACATATATATGTGTATGACCTAAAAGTTTTATTTTTATTTTTTTTTTTTTTATTTATAAGTAATTTTTTATTTTCTCCATAACTTTTTTTTTATTTTTTGTTTTTAAATTTTCTTTATATTTTTCCTTACTTTTTTTTTTTCTATACATATATTTTAACTTATTTTTTATATACTCCTTGGTATATTTTCTTAAATGCGGTTTCCACGTGTCTGACAACTTTTTGGTTTCATGCTCTAACGAATTTTCATTTGATGACGAACTAGAAAAATCTGTGTCATCATTATTCTTCATTTCACTCGAATTATCACTTCCTATTTCGTCATATGATGTGTTATTATTATCATCATGTATCTCATCACAAATATTATTATTATTATTATTATTATTATTATCACTATAATCTTTATCATCACTCTCTATTTTATGAACACTTTCCATTTTTTTAATACATTTTTGTTTTTGTTTTTTTTCTTCTTCATAATTCTTATCCATTGTAATATGTTCAAAGGTATTTTCTTCCTCCAAAATGTTATTATCCTTCTTCGTATCTTCCCTTTTTTCAAAAACTTCATTATTACTCTTTGTATCTTCCTTATTTTTATAACCAGGTTTATCATAATCAGTATACATATTATCTCCTTTACTATCACATGTATCATTTATGATTTCCTTATCCATTGTTATATAATCCTTCTCATGTTTTTTTTCATTATCCATATGTAATTCAAACATATGCGTGCTCTCATTAGATGCTTCCGAAGTTTCCTCTTTTTCTAAAGATGCATCGATGTGGTGAACGGGTGCATCGTCCATATTATTCGTAGCATCTGAACTATAATTTAATTTATCATTTTGTAAAACCTCAAGTAATAAATGGTCATCCTGCTTTGTAACGTCGTTTTCATCAATATTTAGTTTATCTTTATTTAATAAGACTACATCTTCATATAATGGATATTCTTGAATTTTTATTTTATATTTTTTAAAAAAGTGATTAATAACACAATTTATATCTCTTTCGAAATACATTTTTGCATTAACATGTCTTAAAGAAACAATTTGAGGAAAATCAATAATAGTAACATTTTCATCATCATCAACTAATATATTGAACTCGTTATAGTCTCCATGTATAATATCCGCTTTCGCAAATTTTACAAGAATATTAAATAATGTATCAATTATTTTATACGGATTATTTAATTTTACATGTGACAGGGGATATCCCTTAATATAAGACATAATAATCATATGTCTATTAATATCATGTGGTTTAGGTACAGGGAAATTATTTTCATATAAAACTTTAAGATATGCATATTCTTTTGTTGCGGCTATTCTTGATAGATATAACCAATTTCTAAAACATTTTTTACCATAATAATCTCTATTATTTTTAATCGTTCGAAAAGATATACGTCCTAATCTATGTATTTTTAAACATAATAAATTGTCATCCACATCTTTACATATATATATATCAGATTCTTTACCAACACCAATTTGATTACCTATACTTTTTAATATACCTCTTTTTAAAAATGTTCTTAAAGCTAAAAAATCATATCCTAAATATGTTAATTTATATCCATCATATTTCTTATTCTGATGACTAATCAATTTGTTTTTTAATAATTTCTTTAAAACACTAACAATACCTTCCTTTCTTAAATTTGCTATCGACGATATTAAAGAAACAGATAAATATTCATGGTTTCTCATACCCATCTCAATCGCTGTAAGTACCCTATACTCATTTCTCGATAAAAAACTAAAGCACGAAATATCCAACTTCATTTTTTGGACATTATAAAAAATATATTAATTTTAAAAAAATAAATAAGCAATCTTACAATAAAAATTATAACGCACATATATATATATATATATATGTATGTATATATGTATATATGTATGTATTTATTTATTTATATTTATTTTTTTTTTTTTTTTTTTGAAATATTCTTTTTATCAAAAAATTATACATTTTGTAACAAAAATATTTCTACCATCAAATTGTTAATATTATTATTGATACAACATATTAAGTATACAGTAGAAATATTGTTTTGTATATTTCTATTTTATATGCTAATTTTTTTTTTTTCTTTTTAAATATATATATTATATATATATAATATATTTTATATGAGGCACACAAATTTTAATTGTTATTTAAGCCCAAAATTATATTAATTATCAAAAGTATAACATATATAAATATATTTACATATAAAAATTCATTTTTTTTACATTTTTTAATGTATGTATAAAAATATAATTTATTTTTTTATATCATGAAATATATATATAAAATATGATACCCTTTTTTAATTTTTTTAATTTTTTTAATTTTTTAATTTTTTAATATTTTAATTTTTTAATATTTTTTTTTCACATTTGGTAATAAATATAAATATAAATATATATTATATATGATAAAATAAAATAAAATAATATATCTTATAAATACAAATTTATTATAAAATTATATAAGCATATCAAATATCATATACCTTTTTTTCCTCATATATATGTAAATACTATGTAATGGTATAATATATATATATATTATATATATATAAAATTTTTTTTTTTTTTTTTTTTTTTTTTTTTTTTTTTTTTAATTTATTTTTTTTTCTTATAATAAAAATAAACCCATATATAATATATATATATATATATATATTATATATGCATATAAAATATATATACAATATATATATATAGTATATTATATAGTATATTGTTATATATTTATATATATTAATATTTTTTTTTTTTTTTTTTTTTTTCCTTTGGGATTATTTGATTTCAATAATAAGTAAATATATAACAATATATATATATATATATATATATATATATATAATTGAAGAAAAAAAGAAAAATATTTACTTTATCATCCATATATATTTATTTTATATGAATTAAGAATATAAAGGTTGATTATTATAAAATGAAATTATATATAAATATATAATTATATATATATATATATATATATATTCATATATATAACAAAACATGATGAATATAGAAAAGTAAAAGAAAAAGATTATAATGAAGAATGATTAAAAAAGTCAGGCTTAAAATATTTTATATAAATATATTTATATATATTCATTCATTCCTTAATTTATATATTATATTTAAATGAAGAGAAATGCTTCATTTATATATAATTTCTTTATAAGGAAAGAAAAAAAAAAAAAAAAAAAAAAAAAAAAAAAAAAACAGTTTGATACTTATTATATATATATAACTATATTTATTTATTTATATATTTATGCATTTATGTATTCATTGGAGCTTTTTTTTTTTTTTTTTTATATATATATTTATAATGGAGAATGAAATTTGAAGTATATATCATTTTATAGGAATTTTATTTATATCCTTATTTTATAATTGATTATAAAATTGTATATATATAGTCACGTATAAATTATACATATTATAATACATATAAATAACATACATATATAACAATATACATACATATTTATCTTATGTATTGAAAAAACGAAAACAATTTGTTCAGGTATCTTTTATATTTTTTAAAGAAACCTGTGATATACAAATTTTTATTTTTATATTTGAAAAGAATAATGGGCATATTCATATGAAACACATGTATATATATATATATATATATATATGTATGTATGTATGTATGTATGTATTTATATTTATGTATTTTATTTTCGTATTTTTCATATTATATATTGAGTATATTCATTTATATACATGTATGTTCATATATGAAAGAAAAGTACAATATTAAGGTAACTATGTTGTAATAATTCTTATTTTTTTAATTATTATATTTATGTTAATAGATACATACCATTTTTATTTGTGTATCCATATATATATATATATATATATATATTTATATATATTTATATATTTATATATATTTATATATATTTATGTCAGTTATTAATATATCAGAAAGAGCCAAATAAAAAAGAAAAAATATATATAAAATATAACAATTCAAAAGGGATTTATTTTAATATTATTATATTATAATAAATAGTTATATATGTGTATATATATATATATATATATATATATATATATATATATATTTACATACATATATATGTTCATTTTTAAATTATGGTAATAAATAATATTATCGATGAAGAAAATGAAAAGTCAATACATACAGAAATTAAATGTTTAAAAAGAAAGAATGAAAAAAAAAAAATTACCAAACTAAATTGTGATATAACAAATTCAAATAATAAAGAATTTTTTTATAATAATGAAAATAAAAAATTTCAAAAGAACAATCATTTGTTATTATATAAGGAACATGTAATAAACCATCAAAATAATGTTAAATATATAAATATGGAGAATAACGTAAGTAATAATGATTTATATATTCCAGATCAAGATAACTGGGTACAATGTGATTTGTGTGAAAAATGGAGACGCTTACCACAAAATATAAATATGGAAAACTTACCAAAAGTATGGTATTGTAAACTAAATAACGATGTAAGATATAATTCTTGTGATATACAAGAAGAAGTAGTTGTTCCATATAATTATGATGTAAATAAAATTACTGATAAAAATACAATCTCTTTTAATAATAACAATAATAACAATAACAATGATTTTATAAAAAATGATTGTTCTTACAATATTATTAATGCTCATAATATTACAAATCGTAATAATAGTAATAACAATAATAATATTGTTTCCCTTAATACAAATACCTTATTATATAAGGATACTAATCTATCACAACAAAATGTTAAAGATTCTATTTATTTTATAAATAATGAAAATAAAAATATTATATGCAATACACAGCATAATCCCATCTCTAATAATAATTTAGATTTTCCCTTAAGAAATGAATCAATTTCATCCTTTTGTCATATAAAGGAGCTGCTTACACATAATAAAGACAATAAACAAAATAATAATGAGAACATTTTAACAAATGAAATTAAAAAAGAAGAAAACAAGGAAAAGAAAAAATTAAGCAAAAAAAATAAGCAAATGTTGCATAATGAAGAAGGTGAGCAAATTATACACAATGATGGTTTGCATTCACTAAGCAGAGAAAAAAAGAAAAATAAAGATACCTATGAAAATATGAAATATAAAAATATAAAAAAGGAAAGTATAAATAATCATATTATTTATGATTTAAAGCAAACTCCCAATACACACCAAAATAACAATAGTAATAATAGTAATAATGGTAACAATAGTAACAATAATAATAATAATGGTTATAATAATTCACAAGGTTTGTACAAAAATGATTCCCTTGGGAAAAAAACAAAGAACGATAAAAATTCAAACCAAGATAATGCACCCGAAATTGATGATAACGAATGTGAAAATTTACCTGAACAACCAAACAGCCATTTTCATAATATAAATTTGCAAAAAAGAAATTGTAAAACGAAAAAAAGAAAAACGAATAATTGTTTATTCAAAAAATATAATAGTGATGGAGATTTGTATGAAAAATCACAAAAAAGTTTAAAACAATTTAATAAAACTATTATGAGTGATACAGATATGAATTCAAAGGATAATGTTAAAAAGTTCAAAAATTTTTTTAATAAAAAAAATATGAACAAGTCAGGTCCTTTTTATTCGTACATGCATTTTATCGTTAATTCCAATTTAAAACAAAAAAAAAAAAAAGAGGAGTATCCTTTGCTCAATGAGAAAAAAAATAAAAAGAAAATAAAGGAAAATGAGAACAAAAATGAAACTGGGAAAGAAGACGAACAGAAAAATGAAGATGAAAATGAAAACACAAATGGAATTATGAATAATGCCCACAATATGGACATGGAAAAACGTAATGTGAAAAGTGGTAAAAAAAAGAAAAAAGAAAGTACGACATCTGTGATAAATAATATGTATACTAAAACTAATAATGAGGAAGAACAGAAAGTGGATGACATTAAAAATTTGGAGACATTACACATGGATCAAATGAAAAACGTGAAGAGGAAAAAGAGCCAAACAAATAATAAAAATCAAGAAAGTATAAAAATGAAAAATGAAAAGGATAATGAGAAAAATAATAATGATGAAATGGTTAATTATGTGGAGTATAATACAAATAGTTTAAAATATAACAACAATGGTAATGATGATAATAATAATGATAATAATAATGATAATGATAATAATGATAATGATAATAATAATAATGATAATAATAATAATAATAATAATAATAATAATGATAATAATAATAATAATCATTATTACAATAATAATAATAATTCAAATGGACAAATGAATTGTTTATATGAAGATATTCATATGGCAGATAGCCAAATAATCAAACAAAATAATATGAACATGTCAGGAAGTTTTTCGAATTTAAAAAAAAAAAAAAGTTCTGATATATTATTAAATAATAGTATTATTAATAATGTGGATAATACCATCGATACAAATAATGTACCTATTAATAATACTGTCCCTGTTGTAGTTAACTGGGTACAGTGTGAATTATGTAAGAAGTGGAGAAAACTTGATGCTCATATTAATATAAGTTTATTACCAGAAAAATGGTATTGTTCTTTAAATTTTTGGAATGCTTATAATAATTGTGATATGGAAGAAGAAATATATGTTGAAGAAACCGTTAATTTGGAAACGGTCCAACATGTAAAAAATAATGAGAATTTAAAAAGCATACAAAATGTACATAATAAAAGTAACACAAATCAACAAAAGAATGGAATGGGTTCACAAAATAATTTGAAAATTCAAAAAAAAGTAAAAAGCGGAAAAAATAGTGTAGCAAATTACATGAATAATATGAATATTTCTACCAAACATGCAGTAGAAAAATCAAAAAATGATTGTAAGCATAGGGTTAATAAAAAATCAAATAAGCATAGTATGATGATTAATGAAAATAAATATGAACTGGATGAAAAGGATATTAAAATATTTAATGAATTAAATAAGAAATATTCTAAAATAGATATTTTAAATATAATATTTAATAATTTGCAGAATGATAATGATGAAATGAAAAGAAATGATTTAATAAATGAATTTTTTACAAATTCAGATACTTTACCATTAAATCAAAATAATGAATGTGGTAATAAATTAACATTAGATGAATTGTTGAGTACTCCAATAAGTGAAAATTATTTATCCCATATAAATTATGATATGAATAAAAAAAATATATCTAATAATAATATAAATAATTCATATAATGATGAAGATAAAGAAGTAACATATGATGACAAGAATGTTATGAATAATGATAATGAGATGTTTTACAGAAATATTCTTTCATCTTCATGGGCATCTCATAATAACAATGGATTATTACAATCGCTAGATGGTATGTTAAAAAAGAATTGTTTTTCAAATGAAAATTATAATATATTAAATGAAAAGAATGAAACGCATGATCTAAATGGAAAATATATATTCCACCCTAATATAAATAATATAAATAATAATAATATAAATAATAATAATATAAATAATAATAATAATATAAATAATATTAATTGTAATAATAATATTTATAGTAATAATAATCCGTGTTATATGGATTTATTAAAAAATAGTAAATTTAAATATTTTTTGAATTATGAAAATATTCATAAAATGTTTGATACTTTGCCTAAATATAACTATACAGCTTCTGATGAAGATAATAAAAATATATCAAATCATATTAATTTAAAATATAAAAATTTATTTTACAATAATTCACAACCATGTGTTAAGAACGATTTCACAAATTCTTTGAGAAGAAGATATTATTCATGCAGTCGTTTTGATAAGGGTATATATAATAATGATCATCATATTGATGAGGAAAACATGGAAAGAAATTATTTATCAGATAGTGTTTTAAAAATAAGAAAGTACAAAAAAAAATTAATTCATGTTAAACGTGAATATATATTTAAGATAAATAAATTGAAAAAATTATTACATAGTGAAGTGGATGATAATATAAATGAGGACGATAAAAATCAAACCATTTATGAAAAAGAAAATAATATAAGTGAATGTATAAAAAATTGTAGCACAGACATTTTTCCAGATATTGAAAATAAGGTAGGTGAAGAAAGAGAACTTTATTCATTCGATGATTGCATACTTCAAAATGATCCGTTGAAATATGTAAATTATATAAGCAAGTTAAATACTTGTATAGATACATATAACACGGATGATCATAAAATTATGGATACTGTTAATAATCTGTTCCATGAAAAGAATCTAATAAATGATGATAAGTTGTTAAATGATCAAAATGGAGATAATATTTACCATGAATTATTTAACAAAATAAAAAGTGAAGAGTATAAAGGTAATGTAATAAATGAACAGCTAAAGGGAATAATTCCCAAGGAATCAAATTCGTGTCAACATGAAAATATAAATAATATGGACGAAAAAATAAATAATGTGGACGAACAAAATAATAATATGGACGAAAAAATAAATAATGTGGACGAAAAAAAAAAAAAAGTGGACGAACAAAATAATAATATAGACGAAAAAATAAATATTATGGACGAACAAAATGACATTATTGACGAACAAAATGACATTATTGACGAACAAAATAACATTATGGACGAACAAAATAACATTATGGACGAACAAAATGACATTATTGACGAAAAAATAAATATTATGGACCAACAAAATAACATTATTGTTAATAATACATACGAAGATATGAACACCTTTTTTGATAACTTTCATTTTGAAAAAGACAATAATGAAAATTTATATGATGATAATATAATAAACAATGATAATAATGACAGTGAAATTTCTAATAATTTATTATATAAAAAGAATTATGAACTGTTTGAAAATAGCTTAAAAATGTTTATTTTGAATGATGAAATGTTTAATAATATAAATAACAATAATAATATTAATAATTATTATGATTATAATAATTTTCATTATAATTATGGTTATGGTGGAGATGATGAATACCCAATAAATTTTAATCATGATAAAAATGAAGTGGTTAATTTAAAATATGATAACTATTTAAATAAAAGTAATATTTATGAAGGAAATAATATATCCAACAAAGAAGGAAATACAAACTATCTAAGCAAATCTATGGGACATATGAATTCGTTTTTTACTTCGTCATGTATATTAGAAACATTGAATAATTATTATATAAATAATATTTTAAGGGATGATCAACCAAATAACCATTTTGTAAATAATTGTATCAGTACAAAAGATGAAATAAAAAAAGGGAACAAATCTGTATTTTTAAAAAGTGAAGATAATAAATTAAGTATGGATGATTATGTTAAAATAAGAAAATATTTAAATTTTTTAAACATGGATGATATGTCTTACCAACACAATATGAGTAGTGATCAAAATGATCAAAATGATCATAATGATCAAAATGATCATAGTGATCAAAATGATCAAAATGATCATAATGATCAAAATGATCATAGTGATCAAAATTATGAATATCATGAAAAGCATGAGGAGTATGATGAAAATTATACATATGATGAAAACAATAAAGCTAATTATAGTGCTGATTTTAATAACAATATGTATGATGGTAAACATCCAAGCTACCATTTTAACAAGGATTTCTCTTTATTAAACAATGTAACACTTACAAATTTTGATCCTCTTGACAAATCAGTGAGTGGTCTTCAAGAATCAAACGTGAAAGAAAAAACAAGAAATGGTTATAGCAATTCAAATAACAAAAAAGAGAAACATATTTATCCTGATGAAAAAAATAATAAAAAAAATATAAAATTGAATAACCCTAAAAAGTCGTTTTTAAAAGGTGGTGTTTTATTAAATAGAAGCGATAGTTTCATAAAGAAAGGTACAAAAAATGTTTTGTATAATAATAAAAATAATAAAATAGAAAACCTTGTTAATAATGTTTATGAACTTGATACTGTAAGTAGTGTATTACCAAGGGAAGCTTCATTTAATTTAAATAATAAGAAGGATAATAGGGAAAGAAAAAAAGAGAAGAAAGATAAAGAAAAAGAAGATGTAATAATAATAAAAGATACAAAAAACATGGAAGAAGAAAATGAATATATATCTTTTAATGTATGTTATGATGATAGTGTAAATAATATTAAAGAATTAATTAAAAATAGAAGTAGTCACCATAAAAATGGTGTTGATATGTACAATGGGAAATTGATCATATCAAATAATAATATTAATGGTAATAATAATATTAATGGTAATAATAATATTAATGGTAATAATAATATTAATGGTAATAATAATATTAATGGTAATAATAATAATAGTAATAATAATAATAATAGTAGTAGTAACAAAAGTAATAGTAACAATATTTATAGCCATAGTAATAAAATTAATCATAATAATAACACTCTTGTTAACAACGTGAAAAACAAGACTCATATGTATGAACCCCCATCTTCATCATATGTCAAAGAAGATAATGATAATAATAATCAAATTAAAATAACAATATTAAATACGAACAAATTGAAAAAGCATATCTTAAGTAGTAGAGTGATTATCTACTCAAAAGGAGCTTCGTTAGTATATAATGTGGATGAAATAAATAAAAATAGTATTTATTTCTATAATAATGAAGAAGAAGTTTATTTAACGAAAGGAAAACAAAAACATGATGATATAAATAAAGATCAACATAATGAAATAGAAAGTAATAATATATATCTTAATTATGCAAATAATATTAATTTTAATGAAAAGGATGAGTATCATAAAAATAATAGTACTTATGATGATAAAAATAGTACATATGATGATAATACCACTGAAGGAGGGAAAACGAAAAAAATTGGTACCTCCGTTTTTAATTATGATTATAAAAAAATGATCAGTGAAATAAGTCTCTTCAATAATAATATTAAAAAACAAATACCACATATTAAATACAAGTTCAAGAGATATATTGATACACCTCCAGAGAAAAAAAAAGTTGCCACAAAAAAAATAAGTCAACGATGTCAAAAAAACGAAAAAAGAAAAATATCATCAAGAATCATAAATAGTTCAAAATTTAATACAAATGATTGTAATATAAATAATATATTGAATGATCACATACATAATGATATTATAAAGAATAATATTACGAATAAGGAACAAGATACACATATCTTAAATAATATAAAAAAGAAAATTGAAAAACGTCCAAATGATCAGCATGTTAATAACATAAATAGGAATAATACGGATGATAATTATCCTGATATTATAAAAAAGGTTGAACAAAATATTGGTGTTTCCAAAAATAAAAATAAAAATAAAAATAAACAAGTCATATGTAAAAATGTTATAAAAAAGGAAAATGACGATCATGTGGATGTGAACAATGATACGGTTGCTGATAAAAATATAACTATTGAAAAAAATGAAAAATTCTTAAAAAAAAAAAATAGCAATTCAAAATATAGGATATATAATAATAACAGAGAAAAGGAAGAAAAGGAAGAAAAGGAAAAAAAGGAAGAAAAGGAAAAAAAGGTAGAAAAGGAAAAAAAGGTAGAAAAGGAAAAAAAGGTAGAAAAGGAAGAAAACAAATTAAATGATAATTTAAGTGAAACTTACCATGTTAATAATACACATCAAGTTTTTAACACTCCAAAGTTTAATACAAAAAAAGATAAGTCAAATAATGAACAAGTCCATGATGAAGATAAAAATAATACAAATAACAAAAAAAAAAAAACCTTACTAAAAAATATGGACACCAAAAAAAATAACTTGTCAGAAATAAAAAAGAAAGATATACCACATATAATAAAGGATAAAAATAAAAAACGTACTCTTAAAAATAACAATGATGATAATAAAAATAAAGATGATCAATGTGATGATGATAATAAAAATAAAGATGATCAATATGATGATGATAATAAAAATAAAGATGTTCATGTGATATATAAGGCTGCTTCCCAACTCAAAAAAAGAAAAACGTACCAAGAAGAAGATGGGAAAAAAAATGATCATGCTGATTATGATGGTGAGGGTAATTATGATGAAGGTCATTTTTATGATAGTGTCATTTCTGATAAGTTACCAAATTCATCATCCAAAAAATATAAAAGGGATAACCGCAATTTTGAAGATGATAATAAGGAAAACGATCTAAATTATTCACATAATGTTAACAACGAACATACTGAAGAAAATTATAAACCTCCATCCATTAATAATAATAATAATAATAATAATAATAATGATAATAATAATAATGATAATAATAATAATAATAATGATAATAATAATAATGATTATAATGATTTTAATGAGAAAACAAGTTTGAATAAATCTTTTATTAAAGAATTGGAATGCTTAAATCAAAAAGAAGGGGAAAGACAAAATAGCATGAACGAATCAAAGGATATTGATATTATTCAAGAGGAGAAGATGAAACATGCAGACGCTTCAAAAAATAATGACAATAATAGTGAGCTCAACAATAGTGATTATTATTCATCCAAATATGATAAGGAAAGAGAAAGTATACAAAGTATTATGGCACAAAGAAAAAAATATGATAATGATGATGAACATATGTTACATAAAGATATACAAGATGAATACTATTATGAAAAAAGGAAAATGAGTAGTGCTAGCCATAAAAGGAAAGTATTTCATTATGGTATACATAAGGAAAATTTGCTTAAAGGGGAAAATGAATTTATTGGAAATAAGGATAGGAAAAGTAGTTTAGAAGAAGCAAAAGATGAGGAGAAATATATGAAGCAAAGATATGATTCCAAATGTGATGGTAGTAGCAAGTATGGAGGTAGTAGTAAATATTATGATAGTATTCATGATGGTAGTAAATATTATGACAGTGTTCATGATAACAATAGTATGTATAACAATATAAATAATATATCGAGTAAAAATAAAAAAAATATAAATGATAAAAATTATAATTCTATGTATGATACTTGTAATAATAGTATAAATTTTGAAAAAGATCATGATGGTAATTCGAGTGTGTCATCCAAAATGTATTATTTATTAAAAGATAAAGAAAAAAAAAAACAAGAAAAAAGTACAGAAGATCCAAATAGTCAACATGATCATATATATACTAGTAATACATACAAGAATAATAAATATGATCATCATTCATATCACTATGAAAAAAATTATCGTGAAGAGAAAAATAGGAGAAATGATAATAAAGGATTTGAAGAGGATAGTAAAAGATTTAGTGAATCAAACAAAAACCAGGATCATACATATAACACACTACAAAAGAGAAATAATCAAGATTGTAATAAGATTCATTATGATAAGTATGACAAATATGATAAATATGATAAATATGAAAAATATGAAAAATATGATAAATATGAAAAATATGATAAATATGAAAAATATGACAGATACAATAAATATTACAAATATAATTACAATGATGAAAATAAAAAAAGAAGTTTTATTTTAGGAGACAATACATATAAAAACCCAAGGAACAGTTTTCATGATGAAGAAAAATATTCACATTATGAAAATAACAATATACATGATAGTAATGCAAGGATATATGAAAGAAGGAAAACAAGTATTTTTAGTAATAAATATGAAAAACCATATTATAAAAAAAGTGTCGATGAAAAGGACAAAGATGATTATCATATATATAATAATGATAGATATGTTGATAGATATGATGACAAATATGTTGACAAATATGATGACAAATATGTTGACAAATATGTTGACAAATATGTTGACAAATATGTTGACAAACATGATGACAAATATGATGACAAATATTATGACAAATATGATGACAAATATAATTATAATGAAGAGAATGAACAAGACAGAGAAGAAGAATTTTATTATAAAAAAAATAAAGATCATTATGAAAGAGAACATAAATATGTCCATCATCATAATAATTATAATCCATATAAAAAAGAGAAATATCATGGATATACAAATAAAAAACTTATAAACAAAAATTATTATTCTTATAGAAATAGTCAAGATAAAGTTGATATACAAAATAAAAATGAATATATTAACAATAATATAAAATATAGTAAAAGAAAAGATTCAGATTTCTTTAAAAAAAATTACAGGAATTCATATAAGCATCATCCATATGATTATAAATATAATCATGAAACAAATAATAAATATCAAGGACCCCACAAAAGGAAAAGTCACCTTTTTACAAATGATTAAAAAATATATATATGTATATATGTAGTTGATGGATACCAATATATAGAACATTTTACTTACGATTTTTTTTTTTTTTTTTATCATATAATAAAATAAAATAAAATAAATAAATAAATAAAATAAATAAAAAAAAAAAAAAAAAAAAAAAAAAATTTATACTTTAGTGATGATAAGTATATATATATATATATATATTATATATATAATAAATTTTTTATCAGATAATAATGAAATTATAATAAATGGTATATTATAACTTTTTTGTTTTCCTATATTTTATTTTTTATTTTATTTTTATTTTATTTTTTTGTTTAGTAACGTTGTCATAACTTATTCATGATATCTAATTTTTTATCATTTCATATGAATTTTTTATTTTTTTCTATAATTAAAATTTTATTTTTTTCATTACCAAACATTATATGTATATATATGTATATATATATATATATATATATATATATGTATGTATATTCATTTTAAACCTTTTTGATTTTATATTTTCCATAGTGTGCATTTCGTTTTACATTTATATATAATATATACCTTTTTAAAAATAATTTTATTTAAAAAAAATTCAATAAAAAATAAATCTTTTTAATAATAAGAAAAGACAAGAATGAAAACAAAAATAGAAACAATTCAAGAATAGAAAAAAAAAAAAAAAAAAATTATGCCATTTAAAAATATTAATATATATATATATAATGTTATATATAAGAAATAAAATTTGTTGCTTAACTTTTCATTGAATACCTTGTTGGATATTTTGAATGTAGTCATACAAAATTGTTGTTATGTTATTGTATGCTTGATGTATTTTATTTATCATAAATATACTCGCATCGTTGTCATTTTTATTTAATTTTAGGCGTTTCCTGTAATATAAAGGGAAATAACATATACACATATATATATTATTACACATGATAATGGATAAAAAAAAAAAAAAATATATAAATATATATATATATATATATATATATTCATGTGTATAATAAATATTTCTTTTTCTTTTTTTTAATATGTACCTCAACTTTTCAACTGTGTTATATTTAAAGCAGTTTATATCTGAATGTGACAAACTCAAAATGGATGAAATTAACCAGTCGCTCTTTTCTCTTAATAATAAATATCTACAAAAAGAAAAAATAAATATGTTAAATAAATCCAAACATATATGTATGTACATATATATATATATATATATATATATATATATATATATATGTATGTATGTCTGTATGTATGTATACTAACCCTTTGACTACTAGTTGAATGTAGGAAAAAATAAAATACTGTTTTTTCTGACTTTTTATTGTTAAAAGCATAATCATTTCTCTTGTTAATTTAAATGGGGCAAGTTCAAAATTAATTGATATACCTATAAAAAAAAAAAATAAAAAATATACACACACAAATGTATATATATATATATATATATATATATATATATATATATTGCAAAAAAATTAGCCCTTATAATATATTACATTATATTATATATATATATATTTTTTTTTTTTTTTATATTTACCTGGGTATATATTTAATATATATCCAAAATCAATATGTATTATATTTCCGTTATCGTCAAATAATAAATTTCCGTTATGTCTATCCTTCACTTGTAAAATGAAAGAGAGCAAAGAATATGCAGCTAGCGAACTAATAAAATTCTTCAATGCATATATATATACAATAATATTAGAATATTTCAAATGATAAAATTTTATTATATTTTGATATTTCTTTCCTATATCATGTCTACTTTTCGTATTTGTTAAAACCTCAATAACCGCACCAAAGTTTTCAAATTTATTCTTTTTCTTTTTCTTTTTTTTTACATTCGATATATGCATATTTCTTGAATGTCCAATAAATTCCTGTTCAGTAACGGAGTCTTCATTTTCATAATATGTAACAATTTTATCTTCATCTTTATGAGTATTACAGTTTTTAACATTTAACAAAGTATCATTCTGAATAATCACCTCATGATTCATATTATTAATCTTATCATCATTGTTAATATTAACATTTATGCCAGTATTAATTTTCTCTTTGTTTTTTTCCCCCTTCTCTTTATTATAAATATTTTTACCTTGCCTCTTTTTCTTAAACAAATTAAAAGAAAAAGAAAACTTTCTCTTATCATCAATTTGATCATCATTATTAGGTACCTTATTATTTTTTTTTGGTGTTGTTGCACTTTTGTTTTTTCTTTTTTTTTTTTCTTTTTTTTGGCTAGCTCCAATGGTCCATTTTTTCTCATCCTTTTCATCCTCCTCATTCGAAGAATATATATTAACAAATTTATTTGTTATAATGTTATACGGAAATAAATTATAACATAACTTATATTCATTCAAAATATGAATAAAAATATATATCGTTTGAATTACCAATTTGTCTTGTCTTACATCATCATTCACTTTATATATATAAGATATATCTTCAAATGTTTTTTCCTTTTCCTCATCATTATCTTCTTTTTCATTCATCTCATTTTCTTCCATTATTTTGCCTGAACAGTTCATGTCATTTGTTGTATTTTCTTTATTTTCATTATTTTCATTTTTTCCCATTATTTTGCCTGAACAGTTCATGCCATTTATTGTATTTTCATTATTTTCATTATTTTCTTTATTTTCTTTATTTTCTTTATTTTCATTCATTTCATTTTTTCCCATTATTTTGCCTGAACAGTTCATGTCATTTATTATATTCCCTTTATTTTCATTCCTATTTACAACATATGAATATGAATTACATTTTACATTATTTATATATTGATTATTGTTCGGTTCATTTGTTTGAGCAAATTCTTGAGCATTAACAAATGTAACATTATTTAGAATATTTTTGTTAAGCTGTTGTCTATACAACTCATTATTCGTGTATATATTTAGCTGATCAATATTATGAACATTTATATTTATGTAATTATGTTGCGTGTGATTATTTTGAACAAAAGGATGGACAAATAATAATTGGTTTAAACTAGGAGGAATGGTTTTGAACGTTAAAAAAAGAGGAGAACGTGTAGCTGACATCAATATTTTGATATTATCTGAAACATTTTTTACCATATTATTGCTTGTTAATAATTTTAATTTATTGATATTTGTATTATTTATTAAGTTTTGAATTTCCATTTTAACATAATCCATTTGTATATCTTTATTAAGTTTTGATGCTTGTTGACTTATACAAAAGATTGTATTATGAAAACAACACGATTCAAATAACATATTTTTATATTTATCATGTAAATTTTCTAAGAATAATTTTTTAATAAGTGAACATTTTAATGATAAGACATGTGTTTTCTTAACATAACCTTGATATTTATAAAAAATGAAATTATTAATATTTATGATATTATTTGTATTTTTTTTATCTTTATAATCATTTGATAATAATAATAAACTATTTTTCTTAACCATGAAAAAAAGAAAGAAATCTTTAAAAAAGTTTTTTTTTTTAACAAATAATTCTTTCTTAAATAATATATCATTCATCGTATTATTTTCATGTATACATAACATATTATTTTCTTTATGATCATGATTTGTATTTAAAGCTAATTCTAATGATTTGTCATGAGTCTGTTGATATTTATGTACAATATTTTTATTTTCTGTTTGTTCTTTGTTAAAATTATTAGGATTATTATAATAAATAATATCATTTCCAATGTATTCATTCCTTATATAACTTTGCATGTTCATAAAAAATTGATACAAGAACTGAAAAGAATGAAATGAAAAGAATATTATAAAGAAGAATATTCTATTTCCTAAATCCACTTTTAAATATTCAAATAATTGTAGATACATAGTATTTGTTATGGTGTTTTTCTTATACAAATATAATAAATTATTTATAGCTATAGTTTTTAAAAATAGTGTATATTGAGGATGGCTATATAAAATTTTTATTATATCGTTTAAACGGAATTGGTTACAATGTAAAAATAATATATTGGATATAGGTACATAAGTTATTTTATTTTTCCTTAATATATATAGATTATATTTATTGAATGTCAATTTATTATTTATATCAATATTTATTATATAATGATTAAGTATATTTAATAAATCTGAATAATCATACATACACAAAAAATTGGTTACTTTATGTATATTTGTATTAATAAAATTAATAATAAGTACAATAAATGTATTAAATAATTTCTCATTACTATATATATGATATTTTAAATACTTAATAATAAGAAATAAGGAATATATATCAATATTTTCATTTATATCTTTCATATTGAATTCATATAAATTATTATAAAAAGATATATTTAAATATGTGTATATATATTCTATCTTTTTATAAATTTTATAAATTACTGATAAATTATGTTTATAATAAATGGAATATAATAATTTTAATAAGTTCCTTCTTACTTTTATATGATAATTTAATATATCTATATTTTTTTTTGGACAAATATTAAAATTTGAATATAAAGAAGTATATGTAAATATATTATGTATATAATTATTAATTTTCTTTTCTTTATTATAATTAAATGTTATAAATAAATGTTTTATCCTTTCTATATTTTCATCTTTGTCTGTATCTAATTTTAATAGTTTGTTTATATTTTTATTTTTGATGGTTTTCGATTGGTATTTAACAAATAAATTATTAATTCCTATATTTTTATTTATGGTGCTCTTCTTATAGTGATACCTATGTAAATTGTTATGGATATTATTATTTTTATTATTATTATTATTATTATTGTTGTTGTTGTTGTTGTTGTTGTTGTTGTTGTTATTTATTTTTTTTTTATTATTAATAATACCATTGTTATTATTTTGACGATTGTTTTTTTTATGTTTAAAAAATAAAATATTTGAAAAAAATTTATTCCATTTATTTTTTTTATTATAGATACTTTTTTTTTTCTTTACATTATAATATATATTTTTATAATAATACAATTCTTTTTTTTTCTTCTTTAATTTTTTATTAATTTTCTTTTTATAATTATCTCTTAATATTTTATAATTCTGAAAATTTATTAAAGATATATCATTTATCTTTTTTTTCTTCTTATTTTTTTTAATAATTTTATTATTCTTTTTTTTAATTTCTTTTTTATTTGATAAACCCTGATCAAATTCTTCATTTTTATTATTCATATTTTTTTTAATCGAAATAGGCTTTACGTTTATTGATAATTTGTATCCTTTTTTTTTTTTTTTTTTGGGAATATAATATTCATTCATTAAACTAGTACGTCGAGTGCGTTCTTTTTTCGGTTCACAATAATTAAATGTATTTTCATTCTTATCTTTTATATTAGACGTGTTTAACAAAGTTTCCCATTTGTTATCATCATGGTTATTATTTAAAAGATGATTTTTTTCTGTATATTTATTATATTTATTATAATTATTATATTTATTATAATTATTATATTTATTATAATTATTATATTTATTATATTTTTTTAGATTATAATTTGACAACATAACTTTTATGTGATCATCATTTTGATTCTTTTTTTCATCACATGATGGAATATTTATATCATTATCATGATAATTTTTCAAATCTTTTACATATTTTTTCGTCTCCCTTCTATTATACAAAGGTATATTATATACACTTCCTGATGAATATAAAGCATCTGACAAATAATAATCCAAATCACTTTCATAATTACCATTGGATATTTTGTCCACATATCCATTTTGATATTTCTTTTTTTTTGGATGTTGTACAAAAATGTGTTTCACTTTTTTCGTTTTGTTTTGACTTAGGTCTTTATTTTTTTTTTTTAATTCTTTATTTTCTAAGCATATATATTTAATATTCTTAAATATACACATATCTGTAAATAATTTACATTTATATAAATTAATATATATATTTTCTAATAAACTTAAAATATTGAGAATGACAAAATCCAGATTTAATAAATGTTTGGTATTGATTACAATATAATTTTTATTAATATCATCATTATATAAAGAAAATGATTTTTTTATTTTTTGGAAACCACCAAGAGATGAAAAGAAGGCAATTTTTTTTTTTTTTTTTTCATTATATGTATATTTTATTTGTAATATATATATTAAACAATTATATATTAAATTACAAATATATATATATTTATTAATACACATACAATTTAAATATTCTTTTAAATTGTAATCATATATTTTTTTTTTATTTTTTTTTTTATATTCTAACATATATTTATATGCATTTATTAAAAGCGTATCTTCTTCTTTGTTTTTTAATAAAGAAAAATCTTCTTCTTTATCACTAGGATATTCTATATATCTTTCTTCTTTTATATGTTTTGTTCTTTTTTTTTTCGTTTTTTTCGTTTTTTTCTTTTTTCTATTAAAAGTTTTCTTTTTCTTCTTTTTAAGTGTATACTCTTCTTCTTCTTCCTCTTCCTCATCATTACCATTACTATATATTTTTGTACATTCATGTGTAGTACTATCTAGATATACATCTACCTTTGTTTGTACAAGTTCATTTGAATTATCATTACAATTACCATTCTTTTCATTTTTTTTTTTCTTTTTTTCTTTTTTCTTTTTCTTGATGCTATCTATATGATGAGAATCCATTTTTTCATAGTCCTTCATGTTATATCCTTTTTTCTTATATTTTTCTTCCTTCTCTTTTGTTAATTCCTTATATGAAGAAGTATCTATATTTTTATTATCACCATGTTGTATATGACGCATATAGATAGTATTGTTTATATCATTTTTATTTTTATTTTTAAATATATTCATTTTTCTTTTAAAATATGATAAAAGATTATATGAGTTTTTGTTGATTTCCTTTTTGTTAGCATCTACTGTGTGGTAATTGTTGGATGGCATTTGATCTGTATGGATCATATGTTTATTAGACAAATTAATATTATTATTATTATTATTATTATTATTATTATTATTATTATTATTATTATTTTTTTTTTCTATGTTATTTTGATGTACATGTTGATCAAACCATTCTATGGATGATGATATATTTTTCCTTTCCTTATTATCATCATATATATGTTCCCCATTCTTTCTCTCTTTTTTTTTTTTGAACTTGATTTTATTTTTTTTATGTCCCTCCTGGTGTTCATTTAATTTGGAAATATCAATATTTAAAACATCTTTATCTTCCTGAGAACCTAAAGAATATTTATGTATACAATTATTACAATATATATCTGAAAGTATATTTTTATAATTATAAAAGGAAAAAGAAAGGAATAAAAAACTTTTCTGTAATAATAATTTATTAAAATCATAAATGTGTCTTATACATATGTTTGTAATTTCATCATATAAATTATTACTACCACAATTATTATTATTATTATTATGATAATATTTATTGTAATAATATATATTATTATTGTTATCATTATTTATCTTGTCGATGTGGGGATCCAACTTATTTTTACTTGTATTCAAATATGTATAGATATTATAAAATGTAAAGAAATTATTTCTATTGTTCGTATACATAAAATAATTATATTTATATTTTGAATACAAATCAACAAAATGACTATAGGAATGAAAAAATTTTACAATATAATTATATATATATATCAAACATAAATAGAGAATACATATAAAATTATAATTCATTTTTAATAATTTCGAATTATATAAATAGATATTATTAATACTTTGAATGTATATATTATTATATTTATCTTTCAAATGAATATATTTATTAATATATAAATTTAAAAATAAAATTATATTATTTATATCATTAAAACATATGAAAAGATAATATATATTCTTAATATTTCTATTATAATAATTAATAATATATTCTTTCATTTTTTTTTTTAAAATATTTTTTAATTCTATAAAACAATCTTTATAAATATATTCATCAACAATACTAATGTTATCATCTGAATTATTATTTTTATCCAAAAAAGATGAAATGGTAGGTTCTACAAAAAAATTATTTAAACAATTCGTTTCCTTTTTTTCCTTTAACATAATAATATTCTTGTCACATGAAATATCATTATTCTGATCAATTATATCTTCATATTGATATCTATTATAAATATTATTTCTGTATATTTCGTTTTCACTATTCTGACAGTTCAAATTAAAGTGGTTTTTTATCATCATATTCGTCCGATTGTGATGATGATATATATTATGATTATTATTTAGATTGTGATTATTATTTAGATTGTGATGATGATATAGATTATGATTTTCCTTTTCCCTTTCCTTTTTCTTTTTCTTTTTATAGTCGTGAAAATACAAATTGGAACTTCTATAAAAATTTACATGATACATTGTATTTACGTTTTGTAATTTATTAAAAAAATTATTTATAAAATATTGGCATTGGTTTCTATACGCAAATTTTACATCTGTTAATATATTATGATTATAACAATTTATACTAAATAATGAATCCCCAAAAATAAAAAAGAAATCTAAGACAATAATTATATAATTACATAAATATGATATATTTAATAAATATACATCAATAATAATTTTCATTAAATAATATTTATATGTTTCTAAAATATTTAATTTATATTTTATTATTCTTCTAATTTTTGCTTCTTTTTTGAAATTCCCTTTTTTCTTTTTTATTCTAATGTTTTTATATATATATATTAAATAATTAACAAATATATATAATAATATGGTATTATTAATATATTTTACATACATATCTAAAATTTTCATATTGCTTAATGTTTTATTTTTTAATGCATTATCTATATTAACAAACTCTAGTCTTACATATTTCCTCATATAATATTTTATCATTAATATATCACAAAAACTAAATCCCTCTTCATAATATGTTTTCCTTCTTTTCATTTTCTTCCCTTTCTTTTTCTCATTAAAATTAAGTTTAATCATTTTCTCTTCTTCGTCATAATTATTAAATAAATACAACTCTTTCCTTTCCCAACCTTTCATTATATTATTATTATAATCATCATATGTATCTTTATCACATTTGTTTTTATTTATTTTATCCTTTCTTATATTCTCCTTGCCTTTATATAATATATCCATAGGTTCTGATAAACAAATATGAATCATCAGGTTACATGTTGAAACAGACTTCGCAGAAAACTTTGATAATATTTTAATATATTTATAAAAGAAAAAAAAATAATAATTGAATAATGCATAATGAAAATTATACACTGATAAAATACATGATAGAGTATATAAAACATAAATATATTTATTCTTGATATTTATTTTAGATACAGATAAATAATTAGGTATATTATTATTTAGGATTACATGGAAATTCATATTATATATATTTTTATATCTATTGGATGTTTGTTTATTTTTAAATATATTATAATAAAAATAAAAAAAATAAAATTTGAAGTTTTTTTTAATAATTTTTGATATAAAATATATATAATTATGATTTAGTATACTCATATTTAAATTATTAATATTAGTACTTAAAAATATACATATAACAAAAGTAATAATATTTATATATTCTTTAAAATATTTCTTATGATATATTATTTGTTTATTTATTTTTATATCATATATATTATATATATATGTATTGCTAGCTTTTGCCTTTCTTAATATCTTCATATAATTAACATTATTTTCTAAATTATCATTATTCTTATTATTATAATTATTATTCGGTATTATATCAAAAAATTCATTCAACTTATTATTATTTTCTGTTAAAAAAAAAGTAGAATTCCTTTTCTTTCTATTCGTCAAATTTTTATTCGTTATCTTTTTATTATTTCGTTGTAGCAGCATACTATATTTATCAACCTCATGTTTCTCATCATTAATTATATTACCAGTGTGTATTTCCTTTTTTTTCTTCTTCTTCTTCAAATTATTATTACTACAACTATTATTAATATTGATAATATTATTAATATTGATAATATTATTAATATTGATAATATTATTAATATTATCATCTCTCTTTTTATATTTCCGTTCATGTGATAAATTCCCTTTTTTTTCATCATCCACCATGTGCTCATCCGAAAGACATATGCTCTCTTTCTCAAAAGATCGGATTCTATGGGAGGATATAACATCTACATTATCCATTTTATACAACCCTTTCATATCATTTGATTTTTCCAATATATCATCATGGGATGATGAAAATAATTTCTTATTGCATATATTATTTTTAATATCCTGGGATATATTTTTTTCGTCTATATTTTTTTCGCCCATATTTTTCATTTTATTATTCCTCATGGTCATATTTTCCGTGCTTTTTTTTTTTCTTTTTGTAATGTTGTATGTATTTGATGTAGGTACATACTTTTTCATACGCTCGAAATAAAAATATACATTATATTTCTTTATATATTTTTTAAAAGAATAAATATAGAATTCATAATAAAAGTAGGAATATAAATATAAATATAATTTACATGAATTCAATATTTTAAAATATAATAAATAATTTATGGTTACATATAAATTCACTTTATATATAATTTTTATCATTTTATTTTTTTTCTTATCGATTTCATTTTTTAAAATATTCTTTTCATCATATAATATTTTTGTATAAGCATAATCATAACTACTTTTTTCGAGATTCTTTAAAAAACAAAATAAGAAGGACTTGTCAAATATAATATTTAATTTTATCTTACATATGTTATCAAAAATATAATATAAATAATTTCTTATCATTTTATTAAAATTCATTATATTTATTAATACAAAATATATGGAATATATCATATCATAATCATTAAAACTATTCATTTCGTTTATATACGTATATATTTTATATTTAATTAAATTCTTTATATGTTTATGTAAATATTTATCTCTATATACATTCTTGTCAATCAATAAATATAAGCTATATAATATGTTCTCTTTTTTTCGTAAACCTTCAATATAATATATGATGAATATGTATAACTTTTTTAAATTATCTTCACTTATGATATCGTAATAATTAGGATAACCATGGACTCCATCAACATTATTAAAAATATTAACATTATTAAAAATATTAACATCATTAAAAATATTAACATCATTAAAAATATTAACATCATTAAAAATATTAACATCATTTGTAATATTAACGGCATCCCTTTTATTTTTAATAACACCATTTTTATTTTTAATAACATCCCTTTTATTTTTAATAACATCATCTTGCTTCCTATTTTTATTATTTCCCTTATAATCTTTATCCATTAATCCAATCAATATATCATGCTTACATATATTGTACAAATCACATTGTGTTAAATATTTTATAGAAAGTATAGGTGTTATTTCGATAATTTTACTTTTTATAAGCATAACGCTTTGATAAAATGAACACATGTACTCATAATTATAACAACATTTATCATCATACTTATTATCCTTTTTGTTTTGTTTGTGAACCCTACTAGTAGTACTACTACTACTATTAACATCTTTAATATTAATGTAACTTTCTATATCTTTATATATATAATTATATTTATTTTTATTGATTCTATTGAAACTTATCTCCTCATGTATTAATACAAAATAAAATTTATAAAAATAAGAAGAAAGCAAACTTACATATTTTCCATATGTTCTTTTATTTTTATATAAATAATCAAATATATTACAACATAAAATCATTTTTATCTTTTCAATAATTTCTAAAAATATTTTTATTATCATTTTATTTTTATAAAATATAGTATAACTCACATCCAAAATATTGTTCTCATCATTTTGTATGTTATGTAATTTATTATTTCTTGCTTCTTTTATACGAAACATATAATCTAATACATCCTTTTCTATATAATCATATTCATTAATTTTGATATTATTAAATAATATATTATTCACATTAAGGTTTTCATAAAAGTAATTTCTTTTTTTTTTTATATTATCATTGCATTTATTTTTAACGTAAACAAAATTATTCTCTTCCTTGGACAAATCTTTCTGATTAAAATTGGAAAATATTCTATTATCACATTTTACATTTTTTATAATTTTTTTTTTTATGTCTTCACTTTGTATAAACTGATTCGCTACATTATTATGATTAATATTATGATGATGATGATTTTTTTTTTTTATTATTATTATTTTTTTTTTTTTTTTTTTATTATTATTTTTACCATTTTCATGGTCGTCCTTTGAATAGGGTCTTATATATTTCTCATTATAGACACCATTAAAAATTTGAGAAAGATACAAATATTCTATTGGTTTCCTCTCAATATACGATATAAGAAATAATAAAAAGGAACATATGTATTTATATATATTCATATAACAAATTAAGGATGCAAATATATCTAGAATCTGTAATAGAAACAGTTTTAATTTTTTATTATTTTTATAATTTAATATACAATAATTATAATTAATAAATAAGAAATAAAGAATATCTTCATCTTTTACACCAAAATCAAATAACTTTTTAAAAATACAACTTTTTATTTTTTTTTTTTCTTTTTGTAAACAACCATGTAAATTATTATCTTTTATATTGTCTTCACATAATTTCTTCATGTCATTACTTTTTTTATGTTTCTTTATGTTTTCTTTGTTCTTTTTATCTTTAGCACTTTTATGATTTTGTCTTTTTCCCCATAGACGTTCTTTTATATTTAAAGAAATAGAAAAAAAACTTTTTGTTTTTGTTTTTTTCTTTTTTAATAAAAGGTATTCATTCATATGATCATTTAAGTTATGAAGATAATGTATGTTAAATAAAAAATTAAAATAAATATGTTCATTTTTTATATAATCAGTTTTATTATTATATATTTTGTTAAATAGGTTATATTTTGAACTACATCTTTTATTATGGATATTATCATCATTATTTTTATTATCTTCATCATTTTCATTATCTTCATTATCTTCATTATCTTCATTATCTTCATTATCTTCATCATTTTCATTATCTTCATCATTTTCATTATCATCATTATTATTGTTTATTTTCTTATAAATATTATATGCAACACCCACCATTTTTTCATTTATACTTTTTCGTGATTCCATATAGAATCTCTTTTTCAAAGGTACCAAATTTTCTAACGTCTCATGCCTTTTTTTTTTATTAACATTCATTTTTATAAACGTATAAATGTTATTCTTAAAAATATGTTTACTATTAAATATGCTGTTTCCATAATAATGTACCTTGTTAATATATATTTGTAAAAAATTTTTACAATGATCATAATTTGGGATGTATGTCTTTCTTTCTTTATATTTTTTTAATATATAATTAATAAAAAAATTAAAATGTATTTCTCTATAATATTCATCTCTGCTTTTGTCGTAATAATGATATACACTAAAATTATTTATATTCACCATCATATCATTGTCATTGTCATTATGGTAATTGTTGTGGTAATTAATTAAATCCATCTTGACTTTATTATCCTTTTCCATAAGAATATTCCTTTCTTTTGTTTTACTCATATTTAAGTATAAATCATCATTTTTTTCATTATAAATATTGTATATATATTTAACATAACTACTTATGTTTATATAAAAACCTCTCTCTTTATTAAAAAATATCTTATTATTATTTTGCGTTTCATGTTCATAGGATATATTATTATGTACAATGTAATTTGTTTTTTTAGGATTTATGAACATATGGCTATCATTTCTTTGATATACAGAATAATCAACATTTCCATATTTATTAACATTTTTTATGATAACCACTACATTATTATATTTCCTATAACAAAGTTTATCAATATTTTTTAAAAATCGATTCAACCTTTTATTCTGATTATGTAACATGTTAAAGAAATACATTCTACTGGATAAACGAAACGAAGAATATGTATATAAATTCTTTTTCTTCTCCTTTGTTTTTTTTTGTATTACATCTTTATTTTGTGTTTTATTTTTTTGTTTTTTTTCATTTTTTGAAGGTGAGGAAAAAAAAAAAAAGTGCATAATCAAAGCAGTAAGATTATTTATAAATATATAATTATTATCTGTCTTTTTAATAATTAACATTTTTTTAAAAAAATCAAACATATCATTATTTTCGTGAAGAACATGTTCAAAGTTTTGTATACAACGGAACGATAATATTAGTAATATATAAATTTCATATATAAAATATAAAGAATTTTCAAAGAAGTATTTAATATAAAGGTTATTATGGATATAATTATTTACAATATTTATTTTATTATTCTTTTTATTATTATTATTATTATTACAAACAATATGTTCCATATTATTCTTATATTTTACATTTAATATATATACAATAATATTAAAATAGAATTCAAACAAAAAAAATATTCTATACGATATATATTTATTACATGCCTCTCCATTTATATTTTCTTCATTTTTAATAAAACACATCATGTATTCTATTGTTTTCTTTGTTATGGTCATAATATTTTCATATATGTATATACATAAATATAAATCATTTCTATTTTTATTTGTATATACAATATTATCTTCATATTTATATTTCTTTTTCTTAATTAATAATAATTCGCACATATTTAATAATTTCAAAAACAATAAATTATTTATATTATAATAATTAAGACATATAACATTCCTATTCTTCTTATCACACATATTGTTTATATAATTTGAATTCTCTACACCTATCTTACCAATTTCTTCATTTGCTTCTTTTACTAACTCTTTACTTTTTAATCGTAAGCAATAAAAATTAATGTAATCATCCTTTGTGTTGTATAAAGAATTATTCAAAAAATGAATATGAACGGTATTTCGTATTATATTTAATAAGGTCATATTATAGAAGGTATTTTTTTTCTTGTTCATAATGTATTTCTCTATATATTTCAAAACCTTAAATCTTTCCAAAGAAGAGAATACGAAGAAGATTACCTTTTTATAATAAGCACAAAAAGGTCTTACATTATTATTATTATTGTTTATTTTGTTATTATTATTGTTTATTTTGTTATTATTATTATTGTTTATTTTGTTATTATTATTATTGTTTATTTTGTTATTATTATTATTGTTTATTTTGTTATTATTATTGTTTATTTTGTTATTATTATTATTGTTCATTTTGTTATTATTATTATTGTTCATTTTGTTATTATTATTATTGTTCATTTTGTTATTATTATTATTGTTCATTTTGTTATTATTATTATTGTTCATTTTGTTATTATTATTATTGTTCATTTTGTTATTATTATTATTGTTCATTTTGTTATTATTATTATTGTTCATTTTGTTATTATTATTATTGTTCATTTTGTTATTATTATTATTGTTCATTTTGTTATTATTTTTTTTTATTATTTTTACATTTTTTTTCTGAATTATATTATTTTCCTCGTTATATATACTATAATAATAATGATTATATTGATCCAAGAAAAGAACCATTACTTCATATACATAATCATAAAAACATAAGAATTGTTTTTCCATATCAGTGTTGTTTTCTTTTTTTATATGATTAAATAATAAAATAATATATATGATATATTTAGAAATGTGTATAAATTCAATCTTATTTAATACAAAATTACATATTTTAAATTTGTACACATATATAAGGAATGATAATAAAATATTTATATACGACAAATAAAACGATACAACATTTTTTTGATTCTCATAAGTTTTTGCACCCTTGTGATTTGTATTATGAGATTTTTGTATATTTTCTATAGGCTTCTCATTTTTAAATTTTGATACATTATTTATATAATCAATATTATTTGTATTATGTTTATTTTGGGTATTATATATATGTACAATATTTCTAATTTGTATATATTTTCTCAAAGATAAAAATGTTAACATATGTATATAATACAAAAACAATTTCAATGTTTCAATTTTGTTTTTCTTTTTTTTCAAACTTACAAAATAAGACAAATGTAATATGATATAATTATATTTTAAAATTCTTCTTTTCATTCTTATGAAATATTCATCCTCAACATCATTTTTAATATATGCATGTTTGTTTATTCTATTGCTTTCGTTTTCTATATTTCTATCTTCCCTTTTTTCTAACAATTCCTTTTCTAATATGGGTAATAACTTGAGATATAAAATAAGCACATCGTCATATATGTAACTAAAAGGTTAAAAAAAAAAAAAAAAAAAAAAAAAATATATATATAAATAAATATATACATATAAATAAATATATACATATAAATAAATATATACATATAAATAAATATATACATATAAATAAATATATACATATAAATAAATATATACATATATATATATATATATACAATATATATTTTTTTTTTTTTTTTTTTTTTACTTTAGGTGATCCTCCTCAAGATTGTTACATATATAAAGAATAAGCATAATATTGTCCCTTATCCCATTTTCATTATTATTAATCAATTTTAATATATCCTCAATATTAACCTTTTTAAATATCTAAAAAGGAAAGTATACACATATAAATAAATAAATAAATATATATATATATTTATATATATATAATTATATTTATATATCCCTTTTCATCTTGTTTATCAAATACCTTATCGTTTTTCTTAAGGTAATATCTCCTTTCCATTGTCACATTTTTTTTTTTTTTTTTTTTTTTTTTTTTTTTTTTTTTTTTTTTCCCCTAGTAACAAACAAAAAAAAAATCCTCAAGAAAAGTAGACAAAAAATCTAACCACAAAAAATTAATTTTGAGAACAGATAACAACAATATGATATAAAGAATATCATGGCAACAACAAAAATTAAAGAATAAAATATAAATATAAATATAAATAAATAAATATAAATAAATAAATATATATATATATATATATATATATATATATATATATATATATGTATATATATATATATAATAATCAAGTTAGGAAAAAGAACATAAAAAATTAAACAATATGTATAAATATATAGCTTAAGAAATAAAAAGATAACTTTTTAAAAGACACACATAAGAAAAACAAAAAAAAAATAAAACATAATAAATAAATAAATAAATAAATATATATATATATATATATATATATTTAAACAATTTTATTGCCACGTTCACTTATTTACAAATACAATGTTAACAATATGACAAATTATACAACTTCATAAGACATAAATATATATATATATATATATATATATATATAACACAAAAAAATAAAATATATATAAATACATACATATATTTTATAGAAACACCTTTGTGAAATGTGTACTTTCTTCTTCTTTATTATTACTTCATTTTAAAAACATACAAATATAAATACACATACATATATATATATATATATATATATATATATATATATATATTCAATGAATTAATTAAAAAATAGGATAATTTGATGAGCTTTATTTTCTATTATTACATTTAATTACAACCAAAAAAAAATAAACAATATGTATATATATATCCATATATTTCTAATATTTAAAAAATAATACATATATAATAAAACATATGTTATATTTTAATCACTTTACATAAAAAATATACAATTATATTAATAAATATATTAACATATGAATATATGAATATATGAATATTTGTACATTTTGTTTTATTTATTTTATTTTATTTTTATTTTATTATTTTCTTTTTTCTTTAATTTCTATGATTTTCAAAATTTTAAGAAATACATATTTTTACAAAAGAACAAAATTGTTATCAATGGATTGTATATATATGGAGAATATAATTTAACACGTTCAAAAAAAAAAATAATAAAATAATATAAAATAATAAAAAATAAAATAAAAATAAAATAAAATAAATAAATAAATAAATAAATAACACAAAAAAAATGACATAAAACAAATATATAATTATAAAAAAAAAAAAAAATACATATATATAATAGAATGATGAAAAAACAAAAGAAAATGTGAGGAAATAAATAATATTTGCAGAATGTTTTTAAAAAAATATATATAATATATATAATATATATAATATATATATTATATTTGTATTTTATTTTATTTTGTTATATCCTGTAAAAAAGAAAATAATATAATGTTAGAAAAAATATGTGAATTAATTTTTTTCTTATTATTTTTATAAAAAACGAAGAATAATAAAAATAAAATAATAAAAAATAAAAGATATATTATTTATAAGGGCATAAGTAAATTCTACGCATATTAAAATAATACAAATATATAAAATATATATATATTATGTATATATATTATATATATAATGTATTTTTATTTTTATATTTATATTTATATTTATATTATTTTATTATTTTCTATTTCCTTTTATTTTTTTCCATATATTCTTCTATTCACCTTCCCAAAAAAAGAAAAAAAAATAAAGAAAAAAAAAATAAAAGAGTAAAAAAAATAAAGAAAAAAATAAAGAAAAAAATAAAGAAAAAAGGTATCAAAGGATATTTATATATTATATATAATATATATATATTATAATAATATTACATTATATCATATTTATAACATATATATGATATAGATATAAACCTTAGTATATATTTATAACATTATATATATATATATATATATATATATATATGTAATATATATAACGTATTTTTTCGTACATATAATTAAATTAACATATTTTATAAATATATATATTATATATATATTATATATATATATATATATATATATATATATATATATATATATATAATATAATTAATTCTTCTTTTAATTTTATTATGATTTATATATTTTTCAAAATTTATATATAGAACGCTAAAAAAGGGTGAAAAAAAAAAATTATAAATAAATATAAAAAAATAAATATGTTTAAATGTTGATAAAATAAACATAATAAAAAATTATAGTGATAATATAATAAACTTATGAATCAATAATTGAAAACATTTCTTTTCTATTCTCAAAAAAAAAAACAAAAAAAAAAAAAAAAAAAAAAATATATATATATATATATAATTATATATTATATTTATATATTGTATAATAATATAGTGATAAACTTGTAGCTATAATATAATAAAATTAAGATTAATCAAAAAAATAAATTACATATATATATTATATTTATTTGAAGAGCATTATTATTTTATACAATTTTTATAATAAATATGAGAGAAGATATAAATAAATTAAAAAAAAATAATAACGACAGTAATTTAAGCAATGATGAAGAAGAGCACAGTGTAGATGATGAGGGCTCCATTAACAACGATAATGATAATAATGACAATAATGATAATAAAAAAGAAAAGAAAAAAGGTTATGAAAAGATTATAGAAGATATAAAAGAAGAAAATAAAAACTCTTATGTATCAAAAATAAGTGAACCAATGTTAAAAAAGAAATATTTAAAAAATGTTTTAAAAATATTAGATTATGTGTATTATGCAAAATTAAATAGTTCTCAAATTTTAAAAAC
Organism: Plasmodium falciparum 3D7; assembly: GCF_000002765.6. Lineage (NCBI taxonomy): Eukaryota > Apicomplexa > Aconoidasida > Haemosporida > Plasmodiidae > Plasmodium > Plasmodium falciparum. The sequence goes on along the minus strand of NC_004318.2, from coordinate 875,210 downwards.
AAATAATTCTTTAGATGAAGAAAAACAAAAATTATTAAAAAAAAAATTAATAGTTATAGGATTAACACAAGTAATCAAATGTATAAGAAAAGGTTATAGTGGTATAGTACTTATAGCAATAGATGTGTTCCCAATAAATATTATATGTCATTTGCCTTCATTTTGTGAACAATATAAAATCCCATATACTTTTGTAACAACCAAAAATAAATTAGCTCATCTATGTAAACTCAAAAGATCTATAACATGCTTATTTATATTAAAACCCGATATTCATATATTAACTTTTGAACAAACAATTAATCAACATAGTCCCAAAAAAAAAATACATAATTATCAAAAGTTGTATGACAAGTTAATATCCGGCGTAAAAAAAAATCACCCCTTTTTTCAATCCTAACAACAACAGGGTGGAAAAATATAAATAAATAAAAATATATATATATAAATATATATATATATATAAATATATATATATATATAAATATATATATATATATTATGTTAATATACATTTATATCATTTTTTTTTTTTTTTTTTTTTTTTTTTTTCTTTTCTTTTCTTTTTTTTTTTTTTTTTTTTTTTGTATTTGTACCTTTGTCTATATTAATTGTATATTTTTAAAAAATTAAAAACAAAAATTTTCATTTTTATAAGTCTTACCAATTTATTTATTTTTATAAATCCACATTTCAGCATATATAATGAATGAATTCGTAAATGTTTTTATTTATTATATATTTTTTAAATATGTCACATGACCTTATAATTCTTTTTTTTTTTTTTTTTTAATAAAAAGGCTTTAATTAATTAGGGGGGTCCTTATTATTTTATAGTAACAACATATATATATATATATATATATATATATATTATGTTTAATTTTAAAAGTGTAAATAATTTTTTATTTAAAAAAAAATACCATGTCGGGTTTTTTCAAAATTATAATAATCTTATAAAATAGATATAACTATAAATACATTAATACTTATTATATATATATATATATATATTTTTTTTTTTTTTTTTTTTTTTTTTTTTTTTTTTAATATTTCATTTATATAAGGTTAACAATATAAAAAACTATTTTTGTGTTATAAAATTAAAAGTATTAACAAAAAAATTATACAAGTTAATAATAGATGATTATGAGTAGAGGAACCACTATGTATATTATTATTGTCTTGTTTCATAACTTCATATTGGTTATCCTTATCTTGAACGTTTTGTAAATAATTAAAAATATTATATTTGTCATTATTATTTATATCATCCTTCATACTATTATCTTGATTATCATATAAATTTTTTTTTTTTTCGTTTAAGAGATAATCTGATGAGGATGGAAGAAAATATAACCAATTTTCAGAAAATAAATCATTTTGTTGTTTTTGTAATTCTTTTATATCGTTAATATTTTTTATTTCTTCTGAGAGCGTATGATTTAAAGAAGCTATATTATTTAATAATTGACTTTTGATATTTTTTAAAATATTTGATTTCTCTTCAATATTATTAACAGATTCTAACCATTCATGAATTTCTTTTTGTAATTTTTTTGAATGCTCTTCTAATATTTGAATATCTTCACTGCTTTTCTTTTCTTTATTTAAATATTTATTATTTTGTATCTCTTTTATTATATATTTTTTTAAATCATTATTTTCATATATTTCATTTCTCTCTTTTTTATCTATATGTTGTTTTAAATCATTATTTAATATCTTAAGGTGATCCATATGTGCTTTTAAACTTTCAGAAAATTTCTTATCATGCTCATTATGATAATAAGGCTGATGTTTATTATTATTATTATTATTAAATTCTTTATCATTATTAACGTGGTGATGATTAATGTTTAATTCTATAGCCTTATGTGCAACAAACGTATCCCCCATTTCTTTCGATACGTTTTTATTTAATACATTTTCTTCATTTGTCCTTTTATTAAAATAACTCTCAAAATTTATATTCTCTTTATCGTTTAATTTTATATTATTACACTCACACGAAAAAAATGGGAAAAATATACACAGGTAAAAAATGGACCCCTTCAAAAATGTACCATACATCATAAAAAATAAAAGGACTTATAAAAAAAAAAAAAAAATACATACATATATATATATATATATATATAATTATATTTATTTATTTAATTAATTTGAAGTGTTCATATATTTTATACTCTTTTATTATTTTTTTTTTTTTTTTATGAAATGTAGAAGGATGTGTTACATGTCACAAAATTATATTACCATTTTATTTTACACATAAAAAAAAAATATATACATATGCATATATAAATAAATAAATATATATATATATATATTTTTTTTTTTTTTTATTTATTTATTTTGAAAAATATTATGTAGGCGAAAAAATTATAATACTTTGCATATTTTGATAATATATAAATACTATATTTCCAGTATATATTAATAGGGGGAAAGAAAAATTATAAAATAATGTCTTAAAAATTAAAAAGTTCCTATTCACATGTTGACTTTATATGTGTATAAAGTATATTTATATAATTATTCATAGAAATATATATTGTCTTTACCCTTAATATGGTTAACATCATATACATATAAATAAATAAATATATATATATATATATATATATATATATATATATGACAAATAGGACATCCTTATTTTTAATTATTTAAAAATAAAAAAATAAAACATTAAATATACACATTTATATTATAAATGTACAAAGTACGTTTGTTCCTTTTCTATTTTGCACTTTCATGCAGGTGCCACTTGAATAAGATACAAAAAAAAAAAAAAAATATATATATATATATATATATATATATATATTTAATTATTTATATATATTTATATTTAAATTACAATATTTATTCTACCTAATAAAGGTTTAAATCAGATGTATTTAAAAGGATAAACTTATTTAAACATACACATTTATATATATTTTTCTTATTCTATGAATTATTATATATATATATGTATATTTTTTTTTTATTATATGTTATTTTTTTAAAAGTATATATTTTTCAGTTTTTTTTTTTTTTTTTTCTATTTATTTTTTTAATTTCATATATTAGTATAATTTAAAAGAAGAAAAAAAAAAAAAATAAAAAAAAAAAATAAAAAAAAAATATAACGATATTAAAACATAAAATAAACTAACATAAACATGTTTATGTATAATGTATTAATATAAAATGAACATTATATAAATTATGTATTTATTACATATATAATATTCTAAAACACATACATACATATATAAATAAATACAAATATATATATATATATATATATATATATATATATATAAACATATTTATATATTTCATATTAATCTTCTCTTTTAATATTTTCTTCTTCATCACTTTTTTTATCATCACTTCTTTTATCATCCTTTTCTTTCTCCTTTTCTTCTTTTTCTTTAACATCCTCTTTTTGTTCAACTTCCTTTTCCTTTTCATCCTTAGAAGTATCATCATCTTTTGTTTTATCATCCTTATCCTTTTCTTCGTCATCTTCCTTTACATCTTTCTTCACGTTTTCCTTTTCGTCTTCTTTTTTTTTCTCATCCTTTTCAACCTTATCCTTCTTTTCTTCTTCATCCTCCTTTGTTTTTTTATTATTATCACTGTTATCATCTTTCTTTTCCTTTTTGTCGTCATCTTTTTTTTCTTCAACCTTTTCTTTCAAATTTCCCTGACTATCCAAAAGTTTAAGATTGACTTGTCCCGCTTCATCAAATTTTTGTTTAAATAATTTTGCTGCATCGGCAGTATTAAATTTTAAAGCAAACTGTTCAATTTTTGGTTCCTCTGCAAAATCTTTCACTGTCCAGGCATATATTTTTTCACTTCCAGCATTTGGAACAAGCTTACAATATGATTCATTGGGATATATATAATGGTTAGCTACAACTTTCAATGTTTTTTCTTGCCTTAAAAGAAATCGTATTATTCCTTTTTTCTTATGTAATAATAATTTGGATTCACCTAATCCTCTTTCTTTCCATTCACCCTCAACCCACCTATACAATTTTGATCGACCAGACCAAAATAAACTTTCGTCTTCTTCTCCTGTTTTTATTTCCACTTCTTTTAATTCAACCTACATGAACCGTTCAGGAAAAAAAAAAAAAAAAAAAAAAAAAAAAATATATATATATATATATATATATTAACATTTCAACAGGTAGAATATAAAAATGGCTATCTAGCCAATTCCAAAAAAAAAAAAAAAAATAAATAATACACACGTAAAATATGGATATAAAAAATAGGGTTAGAATTAAATAAATATAACAACAATATATGCATACATACATACATATATATATATATATATATATATATATATATATATATATATGTGTGGTTATATTATTCTTTTTTATTTTATTACCTTTGGAGTATTCCAATTTCCTGTGACAACTTCTTCTTCGGGATTGTAGTCATTCTTATCATCATCCATATTTATATATATTATTTATTTAAATATCAAAAAAAAAAAAAAGATATAAATAAAATATTTATAAATAAAATATTTATAAATAAAATATTTATAAAGAGAAGAAAAAAAAAAAAGAAAAAAAAAACTGTGTTTACACAACTGTGGATGAGAAATATATTAAACTTAATATATATATAAAATAATATTATTATTATGAATCTGGTGAATATACATACAAATGGAAAAATTTCATATAATTATTGTATTATAATATAATGGATATATATATAATATATATATTTATATATTTATTTATATATATATATATTTATGAGTGAAAAAATTAGATATTTTTATAAATACTTGTTTTTTTAATTGTATTTATAAAAACTAAAATAATATATTACTTTAAAAAATATATATATTATATATTATAATATATATATATATTTATTTGTTTATTTACTGTATAATAATTATAAACTTATAGTTTCTCTTATGTTATTATAATTATATACATATTATATATGTAAATATATATTTAAAGCATTCTTTTAATTTTTTTTTATTATATATCTTTATTTTTATTTTCTTGTATTAAATAATTAAATTTATATAATTAAGTCATAATAAAAAAAAAAAAAAAATCTTAAAAAATGATATATTTATATAATATATTTTATATAAATATGTAATTTTTTTTTTTATAATTATTATACTTGTATATTATATATAATTATATATATAAATTTTTATATTATTTATATTTTTTATATTTGAAATTTTTTTTTTTTTTTTTTCTTATATTTTGTATTCTTAGAAAAATATATTATTATTATATATATATAAAAATATATAATATATAATATATAATATAATATAATATAATATATAATAATATATTGATTATTTGAATGTACTTATTATATTAAATATATTTTTATATTTAATAGGTATGCAATCACAAAAAAAAAAAAAAAATAATAATAAATAAATAAAATATTTATATGTATATAAAATATATAATATATATATATAATATATATATATATATATATATATATTTATTTATATATATTATAATTTATATATATATATAAACATTTTTTACCGTATCGCCTCCAATTCGGCTTATTTTTTATTGTATATTTTTTTTTTTAATGATAAATAATAATTTATATTATATATATAATATATAATAATATATATATATTTTTTTTATTATAAAATTTTTATAATTTATTCCTTCTTAAGTTGAGAACGAAGAACAAAAAAAAGCAAAAAAAACCAGTGCTAATTTAAAGCAAAAAAAAAAAGAAGAAATATTGTTTTTCATATTTTTACCTGTTTCAATCTATAAAATATATTATTATTATATAATGGTAAAAACACACAAATATGAAGATGTTAAAACTATAAAATTTGTTAATATTATTATAATTTTATATTTATTAAATATAGTAAATATCACCAAAAAAAAAAAATTAAATATATACATATATATATATATATAAAACATATAAAACTATCTATTTAAATTTGATGGTTTATTCTTTTATTATTTTATAATTATCACCAATGCTAAAAAGATAATATATACATATAAAATATATTGGATATTGTTCATTTCTTTAATTTTTTTTTTTTTTTTTATTTTTAAACAATTTTTAACAAAAAAAAAAAAAAATATATATATATATATATATATATATATATATTTATATATATTATAGTATAGCCTAATTTAAAAAATGAATTTTATAAAGTCTTATTTGTGATAATATTATAAAGATCCCCAACCAATAAAAATATGATATTTTACAATTTTTATATTAAATAGACTTCATATATTTATGTATATTAATAAATATATATAATATTTATAACATGTGCCTTAACAAATTATTTGTAAACATATAAAATATGTATTTGTAATATATATTATTTTTTATATAACCCATAAAAATTTATAATAAAACAATTACGCGTATCAAATATAAACATAATGAAAATATATATATATATATATATATATATATATATATTATATCTATTTATTTATATTCCTACACAAAATTAACAAATTAACACATATACATATATATATAATATATATATGTATATATTTTTTTTATATCCTACGAATTATATTATATTCACAAGAATATTTCAAAATTATATTAATTATAATATTTTTTAAAATAAGACACTAATGCTATTTGTTTATGTGAACAAATTATATATATGTATTTTATATTGATACAATAAATGTAAAAAATAAAATATTTTATGACCGTTTTTTTTTTTTTTTTTTTTTTATTACATGGAAAATATAAGCGTTTCATTTTTTTATATATTTAAAAATAAAATGTACATATTATTATGCATTAACTTATTTTTTCAATACACATAAAAAATATATGTATAATATATATATATATATATTTATATATTTATTTATTTATTTATTTGTTTGTTTGTTTGTTTTTCATATAGTTATATGTTTAACCTTTGCATTTATTTACAATAACAATATTATTACAATATTATAATTTTCAGTTAAAGAAAAAAAAAAAAAAAAAAAAAAATTCAAGTGCTCTTTTTGAAGTTTTAAAAAAAAATTATCTTTTATAAAAAAAAAAAAAAATGGTTAATCAAGATGATAAATTTAAGAAACCTAAAAATGAAATTTGGGAAAATGATGAGATATATAAAAAAAAAAACAAATGTGTTAATTCAACCAATGATAATTCTTTTATGAATATGAATGGAAAGAATAATTTTCCTTTAGAAGATGAATATAAGGATATATTTCAGATTAATAATTTTTCTAAGAATACTGATCATAATAAAAATAATGTGCATCTTATAAATAATCATAATATGAAACATAATAATAATTTTATAACAAATGAGGAATCAGAAAAAAACTCTCTCTTGTCAAATAAAGATTTAATTATTTTTAATTTACAAGATATTAAAAATGATGGTAATATGAAAAGGTTTGATCATACTAATAATACATTTCAAACAAAATCTAATACTACTACAAATAATAATAATCACAGAAATAGTTTAGATGTTATTTTGTCTAATTCTAATATGAATCCAATCGAAACGAACCAATTAAATAATGTATTAAAAAATGATAATACATTAAATATGTATGAAAATAATTCATATTATGAAAAAAATATACAAGGAAAAATGAATATTATAAATTTAAGTGATAATGATATAAATCAGGATGATGATAAAAGAAATTCTTTTGATATCTTCCCCTTCTTTAAAAAATTTAAAGGTATAAGAACAAAATTATTAAGTTATTATGATATAGATACAGACGTTGTCATATATAGATGTATGTGTGCCTTATTTCCATATTTAAATGTTGACAAAAATTATGATGTTATAAATAATATATATGATATTGAAAAAAATTGTGTAGATACAAATGAAAATGGTTTCGATAATAATACAAGTACAAAAGAATATACATCACAAGAAAAGAACATGAATACAAACAACAGCAAAACCAATGTTAGAAATAATGATAAAATGAATAAAGAGAAAACTAACCTTTTTGATGACGAAACATATGATGAAGAAAATGTAAGAAAATCAAGCAATGTAAATGATGCTTTAGATTATTATGATAATAAACTAGGGTTAGAAAAAAATCCAGATATTTATTCCTTCGTATGGTTAAATTTATTTATATCCTTTCTAGTGTTTTTTCTTTTTAATATAAAAAATGTATTTTTCAATGATATTAATAATAATATATCAACAAATCACATATCAAATAATAAGAACAATCATATTTTAGATAATCAAAGCAAATTAAATATTTTATATAATACTATATTTTTCATATACTCATTTAATATATTTATTCCCATTATAATATATCTAACAATTTATTTCAAAACCAAAAAAATACCACCTTTCAAATTAATATATCTTATATCTTTATTAAGTTATAATAATATTATGTTATTACCAATCATCTTTATTTATAAAATTATTATTATAAATACCTCCATAAATTTAGTACTCTATCTTTATGCAATTCTACGTTTCCTTATCTTCATTTTTTATATTAATACATCTATTTTTTATATTTATAAATATACAAACAATATATTTTTTAATCATTTTACTACAGATTTGATATATGTACTTTATGCAATCTTTTTCCTTTCATATGTATCTTTTTATATTCTTCTAAAATATTACATATTTAATAATTTATAAAACCAATTATATTTTAGAAATCGAAATGAATATATTTTCGTGTTCAGCACTTTTTATCACACGAAAGGACTATAACCATCAACCATAAGGTGATTAAAAAAAAAAAAAATATATATATATATATATATTATATATATGTATGTACGTATGTACATTATTCATTTGGTATATTTTTTTTTTTTTTTTTTTTTTTTTTGTATTTATTTTTTTGTTATATATTTAAAAACGTCTTTTTTGAATAAACCTTAATAATATTTACATAAACATATACTTAAAAAAAATGATTATTAAAAATAACAAAAAAAAAAAATATATATATATAAATATATATCTTACACAAATTTAAAAAAAAGTAAAATATAAAAAATATAAAATAAAAAGTATAAAACAAAAACAAAAATAAAAACAAAAATAAAAAACAAAAAACAAAATATGATTTAATTTATACATTTACATATATATAATATATATATATATATATACAAAGTACTTTTTAAAAAAATATACATTATGTATATATAACAAATTTTTCATATCATATTTTTATAAATCATCTCCATGAAAAAGACCTATCACTTCATCCATTTCACCAACGATGTCATAATTTCTATAACCTTTCCAGTTTTTATATATTTTTATAATTAAAAATATAAAGGCACAAGATATCCATAATACGGTTAAGATAAAGATAAAAATAAAAAAATAAAATTTTTCAAAACAATATATCTCAAAACTGAATATAGACAAAGAGAAACATTTATCATTTGAATTCATATATGATCCGTTCAAAAGGAAATCTTCTTCTTCTTTTTTCTTTTTCTTGTTATATCGAAAATTTTTAATAACTTCATTCAGATCAAAAAGGCTGAGAAAAATAAAAAATAAATAAATAAATAAAATAAAATAAAATAAAATTTAAGGGAATATAGGATAATACAAAAGCTTCATGCGTGATTTTTATGTATATAAAAATATTATTATATATATATATATATATTTATTTATTTATATATCTTTATATATATGTGGTTATTCATTCATATTAATATTGATATTATTTCATTTCATTTCATTTTATTTTTCTTACTTGCTTTTTTCTATTACACCGTTCTGTAAGAAACTCCTTTTCTCACTCTCACCATCACTCTCATTATTACTATTACCTTCAATCTTATTCTCACTCTTACTTTCACCCTCACTCTCATTTTTTATTTCCCTCTTGCCATATTCCAATAACACAGTCTCATTTAATTTTTCTCCCTTGGATATTTTAGAAGATTCATCAACAATATTATTTGTTTTTATTCCATTTTTCATTAATTTCCCATGTTCTGTTTGTCCATCGTAATTCCAACCCTCATTTGTAAAGCTAAAATTCATTCTTTTCTCCATCCATGCACTTATATGAACATTGGACTGAAGCTTTAAAGTAAAATTATTTTCCAGAGACCTCATTTGTTCAGATGACAAAACATATTTGTGTATCTCAACATTTCCATATTTTATTAACTTGGTATTATTTAATTTGATATTATTTTCTTTTGTATCCAACACGGATATGTTTTCATTTGCTCTTCCCCAAAAAATTAAATCAACCTAAAAAAATAAAATAATATGATAATATTATGACTTGTTCAGGAAAAAAAAAAGGAAATATAATGAAAATTTTCTGATTTGTTCAGAAAAAAAAAGAAAAAAAAAAAAAAAAAAAAAAAAATATACATATGTACATATGTACATATATATATAATTATTGTTTATTTTTTTATATTCCTTTTTATATTTATTCATTACAAAGAAGGGGTAGTTTCTATTCACAATGACCGAATTATGAGGGAACACATCCAACAATATAGGTTCGTCAATTTGGTCGTTTACAAACTGCACAATTTCAATTTCCGCATAAAAAGGAAAACTGAGTTTGTTTATTATATTAGAAGACTTTTCAATTAAATCATAAGAATAAATTTGGACAACATAATTTCCCTTTTCCAAATAAATGCTCACATTTTCAAATATGTTGATATTGTTATTATTTATATTGGCTTGTACTTTGTTGCTTGTAGCGATTATCATATTGTTTTTCAAGAGTTTGATTTCAAAGCTGGTTAAAGTGAAGTTGTACCCAAAATTGATTTTTACATAGCTCGGCTAAAAATAAAAAATAAAAAATAAAAAATAAAATATATACATATATAAATATATACATATGTACACATATTTATATTTTTTTTTTTTTTTAGGGTCCCAATTTCACCCCTCAATACATTACCATTTTAATCGTAAGCGGATAAGAAAAAAGATCCCTAGAATTCAAACTTTTTAAAAAAATCACATTTGTTTTTAAATAGTCATATAAATAATTCTTATTTTTAATTTGCTCAAAGGATATGTCTTGATATTGGTTGACCTTAAGTGATAAGGTGTCAAATATATTTGTAAAATATTTATTAAGATAATTATTATATTTTAAATAATCAATACTATTAAAATAATCCATAGGATATAAACTTATAATTAGCTTGAAATATGTACAATCATAATTATTTTTTTTTATAACTAATTTAAAATTCTTATCTATTTTATACCAGTTTAATATATGTTCATTTTCTTCATTGGAAAAAAACGGTTTAACATATAAATCTTGATCATTTGTATGTTCATCAGAAAAAAATTTACTGTCTTCATTTGTTATTACATTAATATGGAATAAATTTTGGATATCAAAATAGGTGTTTAAATAATTAAAAGAAAAATGAGATAAATTATCAGTTTGTTCAATTTTATAATAATTATTATTATTTCCATAATTATTATTATTATTATAAGCGTTTGTATTATTGTAAAAATCTCCACTTGTTATGTCTTCATCATAATTTTGTTCATCTATGTGTATACAAAAAATTTTAAGAATATACGCCTCTTTTGGTATCTCAAAAGAAATTTCGTGCTCACGTACTTTCATATAATATGTATCATAAATATGAAAATAATTCGTATTCATATTTGTACTGATAATATTATTTTTGTTTTTTATATATGATTCATTCATATGAACATTGGAACTATTATTATTTTCTAATAATTTTACTTCATGAAATAATCTTTTATAATTATCCGTTTTACATGTATTATCATATATTTTAAAATCTATAGTGTCATCAAGATGGTTTCCATATGGTAAGTATAAATTATTTTTTCCAAGTTGAATATTTTTATTTTTTAAAATATCAATAAAAATAAATAAATCAAACATGACCTTTTTCATTTTTACATTTTTATAATGATTATTCGAAAGAAACGTTATATAGATTTCATATTCACCTACGCCAAGATCGGTAGTTAAAAATAATTTATCATGAGATTTATTAAGTTGTGTGGGATTATTTTTCGATTTTATGGTTAAAATAAATGGATATATAAAATAATGATAATGTGGTTGTATTTCTATATATATATTACCTTTTACATTTAATACGATATTAAAAAGGAGATATTCTTTTTTAATTGTATCATTAAAAATGTTTATATAAGAGTCATCTTGTGATTCATTAATATTATCAGTATTATTTACATAGGAATTATTACTATTATTAATATTGTCATTATTGTTTACATTTTTTTCTTTTTCAAAACATATAAAGAATCTTTTTAATATTAATGTGTTGTAGTTATCTCGATTTAATGTAATGTCTAGTTTGTCATTTATATAAATTTCAAATGGTATATTATTCCAAGTATGTTCTAAAAAATTAGATACATCATCTATCTTTTTATGTTCAAAAAATAACATATTCTCTTTATCACAGCTGTATTCTTTATTGAAATAATATAATAATTCATTCTTAAATATATAGTTATGAATGACAGAAGGGTACATATTTTTATCATGCCCTTGATAATTGAACGTTTTATCATTATAATTATTATTTTTGATATTATCCTTGTATTCTATATCATTCGTGTAAATAGGCATGATATTAAAATGCATAAAAAAGGATAATGGCTTAATACTATCACTAGAATGATAATTATAATTATTTATATTGTTCTTATATATATTGCTACTATTTCTAAAGGTATAACTTGAATTTTCCTTATTAGAATCGTCATCAAATTTAAATATATATAATCCTCTTTCTAAATATCTATATACATTTATATACTTATCGGTAAACGTTAAGAACGGGTGAGATAAGGACAGAATTTGTTTCTTGACTTCATTAAAGGAAATACCTTCATTTGTGAGTTTAGGTACATCTAAAATTCGGTACACATTCAAAGTAATGTTCTTTTTACTACTATTACTATTATTATTATTACTATTATTATTATTATTATTATTATTTTTATCATTATCATCATCATCATCATCATCATTATTTCTTATGTACATGTTTAGAAAAGCATCATTTGGTATTATCAAAAGTGTATAATTATTGTTAACTACTTCAAAATTATAATTAACACTTTGATTTAATATTAAAGAGTTGCTATTTTTGAGAGATATGATACCTCTAAGATGATTTTCAAGATAAGGATAAACATTACCAAATATGATATTATTATTATTGTTAAGGTTATCATTATTTTGAAAATGTACCATCTGTTCTGTATGAACACTACCATACTCATTATTCATCTTATTTTTGATATCCCCCATATTTTTGTTCTCACCAGAGAAATAATTATTGGATACACTATTTATTACACCAATATTATCATCCTCATAATATAAATGATCAGCTTTATATGTTTGGTCATTCTTATTTTCTACTATATTTTTATTAATCATTGGAACATAGTCCTTAGATAAAATATTATTTAATAATAAAGGTAAAGTGATTTTATTATATAAATTTATCTGTTGTCTATCCACAGTTTCTTCCTCTGTTTGATTTGTATATGTAATATTGAAATATGCATATGAACAATAATTTTTTCTTATTTCATCATTAATATCTTCATACGTATCTATATATATATTTATATAATTTGTATTATTATTTAATATTTTTAATAACATAATATTTTTATTTCTATACGTGTTTGTACTAATCATGATAATATCATCATAATTTTCATCGATATACATTTTGTATGGGAATATATTTTTATGAAAAGACAATTCAATTTTTAATATGAAATTCTGATTTGATAAATAATTAATTTTTGGTAATATAATTTTTTTTTTAATTCTATTCTTATCTTGTTCGTTTGTTATATTTCCATCTTTATGTTGTGTTGGTAGAATATAAAGAAAGAATGATTTATAGAGATAATAAAAATTAATTGTTTGATAAATGAAGAACATATTATTTTCTTTTTTAATTACTCTGGGTACATTTTTATTTATAATAATATCATTATATTCATATTTACTAAGATCAAATGTATCATAGTTATTTGTATTTATAAATTTATTTATGGAGCTTTCTTTTATATAATTCATATTATTATTAAAGAAAAGGCATTTATCTAATGTGTTTAAATTATATATATATATTTGTAAATAAAAAAATGAATTCATATTTTTATCATTTTGCGTATTAAATTCAAATATAATTTCATATTCCCCTTCAACAAAAGATTCGATATATAGATGATTATAACCTTCATATAACTTCTTCTTATTATTATCATTATTATTTTTGTTGTTGTTGTTATTATTTGATTTATCTAATAAATAAATATATATATAATTATGTGTGAAGCAATTTATTTTGACTATCGTTTTTGGTTTTAATAATATAGTAAGTTTATGTTTTTTGTAATATGGTACATAACAAAAATGACTATAACTATACGAATCATATCCTATAATTATAGTAGGTATATAATTAATTTTTTGTATCATATTATGTTGATATGTTCCATTCATTATATCATTTGGATGATCGTTTTGATTTAATAACTTCATATTATCTACATATTCTATATCGACAAAAAAGAATCCACAAACATCTTGGGTAGTATATAATAATGTTGATACAAGTACATACAAAGTACATGGGTGTTTATCCTTTAATATGTATTTATTTTTTTTTCGTGTATCTTTATATATATGATAGTATTTTTGACCTTGTACATTTTCTACAAGAATAAAGAATAGATCAAGACCTGGAGAATTATTTATAGTAACCATAATTTCTTTATATTGTTGTGGTAGTAATTCTTTTTCATATATTATAACAAAATCAAAATATTCAAATATATGATTATTTAAAATCCATTTATTTTGATAAATTTGATCAAAGGTTTGGATTTGATTTGGTACATGACTAATATTATGTTGGTATTTACGTTTTAAAATATTATTAAATAAATTAGTTACTTGGTTCATTTTATCATCACATTGGTGTTGATTTTTATATAGAGACATGGGATATATTAATAAATTGAAATCATTACTTTCACATATATTATTATAACCATTAAGAATAATTTTTAAATCATAATATCCCTTCTTTAATATACAATTAATATAAATAATATTTTGAAGAGGGAAATTTTTTAAATGATGATCATGTTGATAATAATTTTGATATTCAAAGGTGTTATTATAATTCATATTTTGATTATATAAAAAACTATCATTATAATGTTTATGAAAAAAATCAGATTTGTTATTTTTTTTATAATCATATATATTATAATCATTAATATTATTCATATAATATGTATTACATATTTTTTCTGAAGAGTTATTTTTTAATAAGTTAACAAAAATATGATCAGATTTAATGAGCATAGAAAAATTAAAAATAGAATCTTCATTTATATATATATCTATAATTTGTTCATTTTTAAAAGAATTTATTATATCAAAGTTTAAAAGAAAATTATCATGTATATCAATGACTTTATTATTATATATTATATATTCATTAACATCATATAAACTACATTTCTCTATATTCTTTGAGCATTCATTTGTATAAAATATATTTAACATATTCTCTTCCTTAGTTTGAACAATCTTATTTGGAGCATGAGAATTATTTGAACATTCGGTGTATAATCGTTTATTAATATAATTCATAGGAATATAATTATCTGTAATGTTATATATGGATAATTCAAAATTAAAAAATAATAATGATGATA
Organism: Plasmodium falciparum 3D7; assembly: GCF_000002765.6. Lineage (NCBI taxonomy): Eukaryota > Apicomplexa > Aconoidasida > Haemosporida > Plasmodiidae > Plasmodium > Plasmodium falciparum. The sequence continues at coordinate 859,393 of NC_004318.2, read as the reverse complement.
AGAAAGGATCTTTTCCATTGTCTTTCATATTTTTTATATCTCCCATTTTGTCATTATCATAATCATAATAATTATTATTATTATTGTTCTTGTTATTATTATTGTTATTATTATTGTTATTGTTCTTGTTATTATTATTGTTATTATTATTGTTATTGTTATTATTGTTATTGTTATTATTGTTGTTTTCCTTTTTAATAATTTCAGTGGTCTTATTATTTATTTCATTTTTTCCCATCTTATATAATATATCTAATCTATACAAATGATTATTATTTAATATTGTATCTATATATATTCCTTGTGAAGTTATGTAACTTTCTACACAATCTTCTTCACATTCCATACTTTTCTTCTTCTTATTACCATTTATATATTCCTCATTATTTCCAACCTTCAAGATATGTTCCATATCCATATTGTTTAAATAATTATTATGGATATCTATTTTTTTTATATGTATAACAAAATTGTTGTACTTATTTATATCATGTTTTAAGAATGATGTAAATTTTATATTCGCCTCTTTTTTAAATTCTATAAATAATAAAACAGAATATATAACCACAACTTTGTCGCCACTCTTTTCATCATAATAATAATCTTCTATATTATTCATGTTATAATAATAATCTTCGTTAGTACAATAATAATAATTATCTTTTATTATAATATAACTTTTATTATGTAAAGGTAGAAGATGATTATATAAATGATTTGGCATGATACCCCTCATCCCATAATTATTATGCACATAATTATAATAATAATTATTATTATTATTAATAATAATATTATTATTGTTATGATTATTTGTTTGTGTGTCATCCTTTATAATTCTTATATGTATGCTCATATTTACATTTATACAACTCTTTATTATATCATTATCATTTTCTATTGTCGTATATATAATAAAATAAAATAACCTTTGATCCTTCTCCCCTTCATAGTTTTTCCTATTATCTATTTTTGTTATGGTATACAAAATTTTAATATTTTTATCAGAATCTTTTTCCGCTTGTAATAATAACACACTTTCATTCTTAATAATTTCATATTCATATAATTCTATTTTTTTTACATATCCAAAAGATAAAGAATTGTATATATTATAATTTACAAAAATGCTTTGATCAGATGAATATTTAAAATACATATAATGCACAGGATATTTTAAAGAAAAAGTCTTAGACAAAGATATTTCCTGAGATATATTACTATATTCTAAATTATTTAAAAACAAAGGAATTAAATTATTACATTCATAATCACTGTTCTTATCTTCATAATTGTATTCCTCATCGTAATCTTCATCATAAGATAAAGATGAATAAAAAAAACATAAGAAACTTAAAATTAAAAGAACCAAACACGTTTTCTTCTTTTTTCTCATTTTTAAACATTGTTTATAAGGATTTAGAAATGGTGATATTTACAGGTGATAATAAGCATACACACACACACAAAAAAAAAAAAAAATAATAAAAAAAATAAAAAATAAAAAATAAAAAATAAAAAAATATACATATGTACATATATATATATATATTTATTTATTTATTTGTTTTATTTTTCACAAGATTTATTTACAATAATATTATATAAACCAAATGTACAAAAAGGTCGTAGTGGTGATTATACTTGAAAAAATATAAATATTATTAAAGAATATGACACATTTTTACATATATATATATATATATATATATATATATATATATAAAATATATCATACATATGTGTATCATTTATTTATATATTGTGTTTAAATTTTTTCATTCATTTTTAAAAATTATGTTTAAAATATAAAAAAAAAAAAACAAAATAAAATAAAATAATAATTTCCACCTTATATAATATTATTATCAAAAAATTGTGTATACAAAAATGTATGTGTGTATTTATTTCTAAATAAAATAATATTAATGATATATTTAATAAAACGTTTCAAGTATTACACGTCCCAAGGAGTAGGCACACATAAAATATTATACATATATTATATATATATATTATATATATGTACTATCTTATAATATACATATATTTTACTTTTTTTATTTTTTTAAATATAAATCTTTAATATTAGATCGAACATAACTATAATATGTTAAATAAAGTATTAATATTATATAAAAATTGATAGTTCAAATTTTTTTTTTTTTTTTTTTTTTTTTTTTTTTTTTTTTTCTTCCTTTCTTTTTTAAATAAAAACTAGTGGGAAAAAGAACTAACATTATTATACTTTTTTTAATATTTCAACAATTCATCAAGCGTTCATTTATTTATTATTTATTATTTTTTATTATTTTTTATTTTTTTTTATTTTTTCATTTATTGAATGAAGTGTAGACCAGTTGACACGATATTTGAAGCTTCTTCATTTAATAAAAGTAAAAGGTGACCACATAAAAAAAAAAAAATAAAAAAAAAAAAAATAAAAATAACATATAAATAAACAAATATATATTTATATATTTATATTATCATTTTATTATCCTGTTGCTTTAGAAAAAAACTCGAATTTTATGATGAAAAGTTAAACTACTTCTTTGAAAATGGGGTTATAAATTATAGTCTTCTAGAAATCGTAGGAGAATGTGGAACCGGGAAAACACAACTTGCTCTTACCATATGTGCAGATGAACTTTTAAATATTTACGAACGAAGAAAAAAAGAGAAAGAAAAAAAAAAAGAGAAAGAAAAAACGAATGAACAATATAATCGTGATGATAAAAAGAGGGATATTATTTTTTACATTTATGTAAATAGGACTTTTCCTATACATAGGTTAATTGAAATTGTTGAATCCAAAATAAAACAAAAAAAAACAAATTGTTATGAATACTATAAAAATACAAAGGAACATCATAACAAAAAATCGAACGGGAATAATGTGTATTGTGAAGAGGATGTAATAAATTTTGAAGACATGACACATGATGAAAGAGTCCCCGTAGATTATTATGAATTGAAAGAAACTGAATACCTATTAAAAAAGAATCTTGTAAAAAGTGTTTTAAAAAATTTATATATTTATAAAATAAATGATGAGAAAGATTTTTTTTGTTTATTTGAAAAGGATATCTTTTATATATTAAAATATTACAACATTTCTATTTTAGTCATTGATTCACTTAATTTTATATTTCGTGGTATGGAAGAACAATTCGATAGTAATAAAAAGAAACAATTTTTCATTAAGATATCTTTACTTTTGAAAAAAATAGCCTATGAACATAATTTCTTTGTATTCTTAATTAATAGTACTAACAATAAAAAGGATTATCTTGATTTCTCTTATGACATAACTAATAGTATGATAAATTCTTCTTGTTCAAATACGGTCATATACCTTAAAAAGATAAAAACATATAATTCTATTAGAAGAACCATGAGTATAAAATATTCAGAATTTCTGGTTAAATATAAATTGATGAATTTTCAAATAACGCAGGAGGGCTTTCACATAAGTGGAGAGATAAACAAATAAATAAAAACACACACATATATATAAAGAAATATATATATATATATAAAGAAATATATATATATATAAAGAAATATATATATATATAAAGAAATATATATATATATATTTACATTATTATTATATCTTCCATTTTGTCATGTCATAATTTCTCGCTTGAATAAAAATAAAGATACTCCATATTTATGTACCCAAGTTATCATACTATTTTTTTATTACTCCTATACGACCAAATATACAAAAGGATAATATATTAAAATCGGGGGTGGGGTGTAAAGGATATCATCAAGTTTATTAAAAATTATACAAATTGTTTTTATAACACTTAAAAATAATAAGAATAAATAAAATGAAAAAAAAAATAAAAAATAAAAAATAAAAAATAAAATGGTATAATATAAACTATTAATAAAAAAAAAAAATAAAATAAATTAGAAGAATTCAAAAGGATATAATGTGCATCATAATTACAAGCACGATAAGATATAAATAAATATAAATATATAAATATATAAATATATATATATATATATATATATATATATATATATATGTTAATATTTCTACATTTTTGTTAAATCATGGGGGGGGGGGAAAAAAAAAAAAAAAATTCATATTGGTAATTTTTTATAGTTAGATATATATTCGGCGACCTGCTTAATTCCCGGCAAATCTAATATAAAACTAAAAGGAGAATATTTAATAAAATTTAATATATTTGGTAAGAATGAAAAGAATAATCTATACAATCCATATGATTGAAATAAGAAGCCAAAAAATGTTCTATTAAATAATATTAAGAGAAAGCCTATTATAAAACAAACACTTCCTGCTGTTTTTTTTTTATTCATAAAAAATCTGAATATTTTTGTTAATCCAACTAAAAAATATAAACCAATTAAAAATAATAAATTAGACATAAACAAAAAAAACTTATCGAAAAATAAAAATACTCCAATGCATCCAAAAACTACTCCTAAAAATAAAAGTAACAAACCAGCTGTCTTATTTTGATCAAACATTTTTTATCCTTCTTCAGCATTTAACAACAACAAAAAAAATAAAAATAAAATAAAATAAAATAAAATAAATATATATATATATAAATACATATATATATTAAATGACTAGGATTATATTTAACACCTCATATGTATTAAATATATATATATATATATATATATATATATATATATGTTGCCGACTGAAGGGTGTGCTTTCTTCCTTAAATTAATCACTTCTATCATTTAGCATATTTGTAAATAATATTTTTTATATATCCCCATTTATCCTAAAAAGTATGTTTTTTTTTTTTCTCATATCTTACACAATAATATGTTTATAACTATATGCAGACATATTATTGTAATTAAAATGTTTTTACTAACAAGCAAAATAAAAATAAAAAAAAAAAAAAAAAAAAAAAAAAAAAAAAATACATATATATATATATACAATATATACCTATATATTATTATATATATAAATAAATATAGATATAGATATTTATTTGTTGCTTCATTTTTTTTTTCTATTACTTTTGACAATTTTTTGCTACAAATATATTATATATATATATATATATATATAATATTTTTTATTTTTCCTTTTTCTTTAAATTTATAATTAATTAATAAATAAAATATATATGTATATATATATATATATATATATATAAATATTAATTTTTACAAAAATTATATTTTATAAAAAAAATGAAAAATAAAAATAAAAATATATATATATATTATATATATATATATATATATATATATATATATATATATATTTATATAATAATATATTCCCTTTTGACCATATATTATTCATATAATTACTCCATTTACTTAAAATATTATAAACAGATATTTTAAATAATGTTAATAAATTAATAAATATATTATATATATGTAATATTATATTTATAATATATATATATATATATATATTAATAATTTTATTTTTATTAAAAAAAAAGCACCCTTCCGAACTACGCACAAATGTTATAATGTATATAATTATATATATATATATATGTTTAGATTTATTTATTTTTTTGTTGTTGAAAAATTTAACAAAAAAAAAAAAAAATAAAATAATAATTAAAACATAATAAATGCTTCGTTATATATTTTTTTTACCTTTTTTAAATTTTATTAAATAAATAAATATATTATATATATATATATATATATATATATATATATATATATATACATATAATATATATATAATATATATAATATAATATATGTGCAAATTCTTTATATATTACAAAAAAGAATATATATGTTATATATATATATATATATATAATTATATTTTATGTGGTTATTACATTTCCTTGTTAAAAAATAAATTTTTGATAAGAAAAAATCTTTTTTTTAAAATATGTATATTTTCAGCATACTCTAGTATATATATATATATATTATCATGTCCATATTTCTTTATGAATCTATAAATATCTTTATTTTTATTTAAATATGTATTAATAAAACAATTTTGCAGATCATTTATTAATAAATTTTCTGTGTAATGAAATATTATTTTATTATGTTCTAAGGTAAATAAAGAATATAATACATTTTTATAATTTAAAAAATTATTTATTTTTTTTACGATCATTTCTTTATTTTTTATATCCATATCATAACAATTATTTGTTGATAAAAGGTTATTAATATGTACCAGAAATTTATTTAAGTCCTCTACATCATATTCATTACAAGTCTCAGAAAAAATTCTTCTTTTGTGTTCTTTGCTCTGTGTAACGTTTCTTATTTTCTCCTTGAGCAAATTTTTACCTGCCACGAAAAATTAAAATATAAAAATGTAAAAATGTAAAAATGTAAAAATATAAAAATATAAATATATAAATATATAAAAATATTCATATGATAATATGTTAATATATAAATATACAACAAAAAAGAACTTTTACACCTTCAAACATAATTATAATAATATATATATATATATATATATATATATGCTTGTACATTTTTCACACACTCCTTTTTTACTCACTCATTATATGTAAGCACTGTATGTGTAAAGGATACTTATAAGAATTGAAAAGTATGTCAACATATGTTTTTATCAACCTTTTGTAAAAACATTCTTCATTAATATTATGAATATTGTTTGTTAATGTATATTTTACATCTGTCCCTTTCTCCAATATTTTCCCCTCTTCACAAAACAATATTTTCTTTTGTTTTGCGTGAACTATCCCTCCGGAATCCTTTTTGAAGAAATGAGGAATTGAAACATGACTTTTATATGAAAAAAAAAAAAATGATTGACGAGATATACTAAAGGATAAGGGGAAACATAATATTATAGCAGAGTTTTTAAAAACTGAGGAGGACCCTAATTGGTTTTTCATAGTTATTTA